>NC_142011.1:172473541-172673541 GCF_049901735.1 Notechis scutatus
AAATTATTGACAGATCTATTATGTACTTTTAACAATCTACTTTTACACATCATTAAATATATTTCACTTATATTAATATAAATCAGACATACCTGGGATTTCTGGCTCATTTGTGCCTTCTTCCACGTGAGAATAGTCGTTTAAAACTGAAAATTAGGAATGCCATATTATATTACAAAAACCATTAATATACTGCCAGGATAGGAGATGTTTAATATTGCTGCCACAAATCTCAAGCCAATAGTTTAAAAATTCAGTGAAATAAGGTAACAGGAAAGAAATCTGTATCTGACCCAGAAGAAAATGTTCTACAAATCTCCAACTGGTTATCACAGTAGCAATTTTGCATATGTGAGATTCAAGCACTGACAATTTTTGTATAGATCGCCCATACGTGTATGCCTTTTCCTAGTGTACTAATTAACCTTTTCTCAGTCAGCAATTTTACATAAAATAATATAAAGTAAATTTATTTTAAGTCATAATTGAATTGTTGAAACTCTTTATCAAAACTTTAGATTCAGGAGTCCTTGGTCCTTTAGATTCACTTTTTTTCTATATAAAAAATTCACTGAAAGTGCTGAATATAATATGCAATTCCTGCATATTCAGTACTTAGTCACTTTGTGGCACTAGAAAGTTATTAGTTTATTTATTAATTTAAAACACTTTTATATAAGTCCATCTTATATCTAACTCTTCTATCAAATTATGACAGACATTAGATACCTTTGGTGTCATATTCTTCTTGATCCTTGGGTTGGTAGTGATTTGCAGGTTCTGAAAGTAAATATGTACAAAAATTAGAGAAAATACTGCAAAATTTCAAATTTACTAAATTAAATTAATCTATAAGTTCCAAACATAGAGGCCCATTCTATATGATAACTGGTATTAAAATTCAAGGATTGTGAGCGAGTCTCAGAACTATGAAAGTTTTCTTATAATTCTTTTTTCTTGCATTTGAATACAACCAGGCCTTTATCTAAGTGTAAAATAAATACACACACACACATACAAATTATTATACAAATACAATACATAGACAACATCACAAAGGTTTAAGTGAATGATTACAACAAACTCAGAGCTACATACATCTTAAACTTTAAAACCTCCAATGCCTCTCTGAATTGCTTCAGAAAATTAAATGCTACATAATCTAATAAATATGGTTATTTTTCTTCACAACTGAGATACCTTCTTGGGTAGAACTTGATTTCTCTGTTATTTCAGGTATTTTGTCTTCTTGTTCTTTTTCATAACTCTGTTCTGTTGTGGGTTCTTCAGATAGTTCACTATTGTCTTCTTCTTCTTCCTCCTCCTGAAAATCTGTTTCTTCATGGTGTTCATCTATTTCACCTTTTTCTATTTCACCTTTTTCTTCACCTAGTTCACCTTTTTCTTTTTTGAAAAAAAGAGATGACTTTGAATTCCAGTAAACAGCCTTAATTTCATGAAATCAAACATCCATTTAAAACAGTAACAGAAATTGCATCTTTCCTAATAAAAAAGCATAAACAGTGATGCTTAAATTTTAAACCTTACAATTTTCAATATTTCAATAAAATTTTCAATATTTTTAATGATTTAAATAGTCTGTTCTCCACAAAAATCATTAAACTAGTCTGTACATTTTTGTGTATATTTTTCTTTAATCTGTACTTGGCTACAAAACTAAAGGGTATTAAAATTAAAATGGGTAATTTTGGCATCTTAGTGATTCATTCATTCATTCATTCATTCACTCACTCACTCACTCACTCACTTACTCACTCACATTGTATAAGTCCATTACATAATAATAGAATAAGGGAAGTGGGAATGGATATTCAAAATATTTCTAGCAGGAATACCAGATTCTGTAACAGCTTTGTTCCCTATGCCATCCACCTGGTAAACTCGCAAGAATTGTTTTTGTCACCATGTACATATATACATCCGAACTAGACTGTGTTGTTTTTCTGTGTCATATATTACAGTATATGTGAGTATATACATAATTTTGTATTTATGTATTTAGTCATGTTTATGTAGTGTATATTGAGATGGTGACTCTTTTGAGCTGTATGCAACGAAATTTCATTTTAATGTATGCTAATTAGTGTACATTCAAAGTGACAATAAAGTTATTATTCTATTCTATTCTATTCTACATTGGAGGTTTCTAGTATAATCCCCTGCTCAAGCAGGAGACCCTATACTAATTCAGGCTGTCCTATCTTTTCTTAAAAACCTCCAGTGATGGAGCATCCACAACTTCTGGAGGTAAGCCTTTCCACTGATTAATTGTTCTGTCAGGAAATTTCTCCTTATCCCAATTGTGATCTTACCAAGGCTTTATAAAAACTTTACGCTTCTTGTTCCGCCCTCAGGTGCTTTGGAGAATAAGTTGCCCTTCCCTTTGGTGTGACAACCCCTTAAATATTGGAAGATTGCTAGATATACCCAGTTCTTGAAACCATCATATGGTTTAGCCTCCCAATCATCTCTGTATTCTTCTATACACTCTTTGTAGAGTCTCATGGGTTTTTTTTTGTTTTCTTTTTGTAGCATGGTGAACAAAACTGGATGCACTACTCCAAGACTGGCCTTACTAAAAAGCAATATAAAAAAATACTAACACCTCATGTGATTTTGATTCTATCCCTCTAGCCTAGAATTGCGCTGGATATTTGGCAGTTGCAGTACATTGTTGGCTTATACTTAAATGATTGTCCACTAGGAGTCCTAGATCCTTTTCTGAAAGATACTGCTGATGAAGCAGGTGCCAACTATTCTATTCCTGTTATTTTTCTTGTCTAAGTCTTACTTTTCTCATCAGTTAACTGCATTTTGTTGGATAGGACCCAGTGTTCAAGTCTGTCAAGATCCTTCTGGAACTTAAGCCTACCTTCTAAAGTGTTGGCTACTGCCCCCAGCTTGATGTCACCTGCAAATTTGATGAGTTCCCCTTCTATCCCCTTATCTAAATCATTTATGAAGCTATTGAAGAGTATGGGGCCTAAGATAAAACCTTTGGGTACCCCACTGCATACTTCTCTCCATGTAGATGTAGTTTCATTGAGGACTATATGTTGAGTGCAGTTGATCAGACAGTTACATACCCGTCTGGTAGTGATGCTCTCCATCTCACATTTTTCTATCTTACCAAAAAGTGGTCTACTTTGTCTAATACCTTATTGAAGTCCAAGTACGAATAGATTATGCCAGAAACATTTACACTTATCATGGGAAAGTTCTACAAGCTATGCAAAGACAATATTTTTCCACCTCAGGAAGAAATAATTGTTAAAGCAACAGAGGGATAAACAGATGTTATAAACTCTCTTACATAGATCGAAGTAGTGGCAGACTATTTTTCTAAAAAAAGGAAGAATCTACACATTTGAAAAAAAAAATGAATCTAGGATACATTCATACCAAGTTGTGAGTCAAGAACTTCATGTAGTAAGGCCTCAATTTCATCTTCAGGTTCTGTTTTAAAATGTATGTGTTCTGCATAAGTTTAGAAAATATATCAACAATTACTGAAAAATATGAACAGAACTTGAAATAACAGAAAATGGAAAATAGGTACCTAGAGAAAATTAATATATTTTATCCTTAAAATAATTTGTAATTGTCAATCTTTCTCAACTATGTAATCTATGTTTTACACTGGCATTTCAGATGTTGCCTTTCCGGTTCATTCTACTATTTTTAAATGATTCTTACAACTTCTTAAATATATTTAAAAGCTTCTTCCAATGATCTGAGAAAACTAAAAATTGACACATATATCTGACCTCAAAACAGCCACACAACTTGCTGTTTTGATTTTTCTACCATTATTTACACCTGCTTCAACTTTGTCCAGAGCTTGGAATAAGTTGAAACAAGATTAAATGTGATATCATTTTCAAATTTTTTAAAAATACAAAACATTTGCATTTGTTTAAAAAAAAAAAGAAAATATCACATTTAATCATTCAACAAATATTTTCTTTTTATTGTGTTCCATATGTGTATGTGTGTGTGTAACATACTACATTTTTATTCATGTAAGCATTTGGCTACCAATTCATGTATTTTGCAAATGTGTATATTAGTAGAAATCATAATAAAAAACTTCAGGTGAAGAAAAGACAGTAAATTGGATAAGGCAACTAATCTCAATCCATCCATTTTATAGTGTAAGCAGTTTTGCTATATAGGGCTTGGAATGGAATTTGTTACCTAATGTAAAAATGTACTTCTGAAATTTTTATCTTAACACATTTCTAGGTTGTATTTTGACATATCTAAGGATGAGCAAGCATAGCCTACAAGAAATACTTAATTATAGCTTGTCTTTGATAAGGCAACAGGTTTTAAGGGAACCTTAAGATCTGTGAATAGATTCCAGGATTAAAATAGTGTATCAGTATGGGGCCAAAGTTAAAAATAGAATTTATGTTTCCAACAAATTACTGTATCCCATGAGCACTATACTAATATGGCTATGTGATGTTATGCAGATTACTATATTTTTACATGGAGAATTCCTGAAAATTACTTAGAAATTCCAACAACTGCAGATTCAGTCACCTTTCTTCCTTGTGATTTACAATGGTTGCCAATTTATTTCAAAGCCCTCTTTAGTTGTTACTTTATAAAGCTTTAAATGGCTTTAGTCCAAGTATTTGCTAGAATGCCATTTCCAATATGTACAGACTGGACATTAAAAGCATTTTAATTTGGAAGGTGGCTTGCCTTTTAGCTCCACCAATGAGCAAGGCCTAAGAGCGATTATCCAAGTCAGAACCTTCAAACTTGTATATTCTTGCTATATAATTTGCGGCTTTTGAAAATAATTCTAGCATTTTCATCTTTGCAATTAATCAAAATTTCTACATTCGAAATTTTATTATTAATTTCAGCAAATCACTCTTGTCATGTAATATATATAAAACATACCCACAATAATAGCCATTTTTAAATGGGCCATCTCCTCAATGGTGATTCTTTGTATATGTCCCTATATTAGTAAATTTAAGTAGGATGTTTTATTGATATTTCAAAGCATCTATTTAAAAACTCTTTATCATTTCATGTATAACTATTAACTAAACTATTAAATTAACAATTAAATAATTATACATCTTAGCCAATTTCATCTAACTGTAGCTGCCATTTTACATCTGAAATAGGCATTAGATTTGACTTTCAATTCATTTTTTTGAAATATTGATTTTGGAATTATTTCTGAAGATTATATCAATCAGGAAAAAAATTCTTCACTGCCTTAAAAAAATAACTAAAAACAAAGAATAAGCTAAATAGAAATCAACACTGTAATATCTGAAAAAATTCACGGGAAGCACAGAATAAATGTTGTAATTTTTCAATCATCGCAAAATGTTGTAATTGCAGATCTCATATTCTGAGAGTTTTGTATTATTAAGGACTTACCCGTTTTCACATGTGGCTTTTCTGCAGGTTGGATAACCTCTTCAGCACTTCTTGGCATTGACTGTTCTGGGACAGATCTTTCCTTAAGTCCTGCATTGTTTAGTTATAAAGTTAACTTTAATCTCTGCATCAATATTTTGATCCAATTAGGCATCATTATTAGCGAACCACCCAGGGTGAGATGGGAGGTGTAGAAATTTAATTAATTAAGATGGGGACACCAAACACAGTGAAAAATACTTACCACCTCCAGAAAGTCATGTCATCTTCAATTTAAGTTTTAAACATACATTTAAAATTTTTAATACATTAAAAATATTATAGAAACTATTTAAAAGGAATTGTTATGTGCATTCACTAGCTTTATTTCCAACTTCCTTTGAGCATTTTGTATATTACCAAACTGATTTCTAATATAGATACCTAGAATACAATGAGAGACATTAAAAGACCACTGTCTCATGGAAGTCTCGTTAAAATTATGGCTGTATGCATGCATGATTTTGTGAGGTCAAATAACAACCAGCAGTACAACTTCATTTAATACAACTGTGAATTTGTTATCCCAACATTTTCCAGCTCTGTCCCTCTTATCCACTGATGAACAAAATACAATAAGATTAAAGGATGTTATAGTAGATCTCAACCTGGTGGAAGTGAATAGAAGAAATTCTTTGCTTCATTTAACATAATTATTCCTGAGGTTTCTTGAGCATTGGAGATGATGAGTTATATTCATACTGCACACCCAGCAGCAAAAAATACAGACAAAAAGGAGCAATGTACATAGCACAAAGAATGATTATATACTGTACTTCTATAGTTAAACAGGAAAGAGAAATAGCTAAAATTTCGATGCTCCCATATATAGCAAATTCCCAATGTGCAATAACCCAGAATACATTCTGATTTTTACTGTCTTTTATCTTAAACTATTGGGAGTAGTTTATGACCCACATATTCAGCAATTGTTCAAAATTACAACAATGCTTAATAAGATTTACAACCAATCCTCATAATTATAGCCATTGCAGCATCCCTGTTGTAACATGATAGCAATTTGGTGCTGGCAATCAACTCACAAATACTGCAGCATCCCGTTTTCACATTTGCAATTTTCATCACCAACTTCCAATAGGCAAAGTCAATGATGAAACCAGCAGAGTCAATAAAGGATTATATTTGTAGCTCAGGGTTGGAATAGGAGGTCCTTGGTGCTCAGACCTTGGTTGTTTTCTTGTGGATGTATCATCATCATCATCATGCCAATGATTATGTTACTTACTTTGAGTAATGAAACATCTGCAAGAAAACAACCAAACTCAGAAAGCACCAAGGACTCCTCACTAGCAGGAGGTTGTAAAAAGCGATCACATAAAAATGTGCTTAATCACTATGCAGGATTTGTATAACGTTAACTGGAACTGCAGCAACTTCCATTGTAAGTCAACAGTTACATGCTACACCATGAAAGAGTTGCCATTCCTAATTACCACTATCTGTATTGCTACCTGTACTTCTTAGATAGCCGATTTTAACTAAATATTCTAATACTGAATAAAAAGGAATTGAACAATTCTTCTGCTCAGATGTTTTTTATTGAATTTCATCTCTTCTAATAAACAAACAGGAACAGATTTCATTACTTTATTTCCAAGAGGATATGAATTATTTTCAGTGTACTACATTCCAACATAAATGTCATAAAAGTCAAAATTCATTCAAAAATCTTTAAATTCTTCAAAAATGAATTAAAAATATTTACAATGAAACTCAATATACTGTCTATACATCTAAGTAATCAGGTGCCTTCCATTTATTACAGAGCACAGTGTCTACAAGTCCTTGCTAGTGGCTAGGCAAAAATACCTTTTGAAAATATATTTGGAAGCAAATGACTATTCCTAAATGTTTTCTGAAAACGTTATATAACCTTTCTCTTCCCCGACAAATGGCATCACCACTGGCTCATGTACACTGCATGTTCTGAAATTTTCGAAGAGGTTTCTATGCTATGAAATTCTTTTCTATTCCTTATTTGACAGCAAAACATATGTTACAGAAATACTAAGATCGTCGTGGTTGCATTTTATTTATTTTGTTCCCCCTTATCTAACTCTATTTCAAGTTAATATTTTCATTTAAGAATTTGTATCAAACAACTAGATTAATACTATTGTATAAATGCATTTCCTCAGGCACACACCCAAATAATATTTTTAGCTAAATCATTAAAGCTACCTTCTCAAAATAAAAAATGCACTATTTTGCATTCCTTTCTAAATTGCATATATGTAGTTACTATTTTTCACATCATCACCTGAAATATAATAATTTATGCATTGCAAATTCAAAGCCATTATGGAAACGTTTGCTTTATCTTCATGTTCAAAATGTTAACTAACCAGTTAAAGTGCTTCCGAAATGCTGTCTGGATATCTCCATTATTTTTTCATATACGTTTCTGAAGTACATCTTTTTTTCTGTAAGGCTTTCCTTGATGGAAAGGAATTCTAAAAGTCACTAATTACTTTTTGTACACGATGACTCTGTTCAATGGTTTTTGTTTTTTTTAACTGTAATACAACTATAAAATTCAATTTTCTCCCCAAAAGATTGAATTGGTTTTCTAAGCAGCAAACATTATGGAAAAATTATTGTGAAAGGGTAGTTGAAATCAGTATTTTGATCAAGTTCATGCGTTCTAAATTCAGTGTCATGGTTTATATTTTCAAACCACTTGTCTTTGATACGTTTAAGTAATTCATTATGGAAAACATTATGGAGTATGTAATCTGATGAGGTTATTTATTGTGATGAATCTCTAACAGGGAAAGCAACCTATGGCATCCCAGTTATAGAAATCACATTCCAGCAGTCCCAGCCAACGAAGCTTAATAGTGAGGGATGCTGGGAATCAAAATTAAGTAACATCTGGAATACCACAGATTATTGAATCCATGCTTAATATAATGGATGTTTGTTTACTGCACACATACACACACACATACAAACACAGAAACCTGAGAACCAAATCCAAGTTTATTTTCCCATTACAATTCTAAGAATTGGTATGAAATATTGTTCTAAATTAAATACTAATTTCAAATATTTCAGTTTATTTTTACATTAGCCTTTTTGTGTGTGACATACTGAGTAGCAAAAATAAAATTCCATTGTATAACTGATCACAATAAAGTAAACAAGCTATGTACAAAGGGAATATTGCATGTTTATAAATTCACACGTCTACCAAGGCTGCGATGGAACTAAGCATGTATTCTTGTTTATTCCAACCAACTCAAGAAAAAGTGTATTACAGATGAAATATCAATGGTTTCTCTTGTTTGTTTGACTACTATTCAGACTTTAAAAATTGTTACTTTGGTTTTTTTCTTTTATCTTCTTCAGATGGTTTAGAAAGACTTTTTGCTAACTTCTTTACTTCTTTATCTTTGTCATTAGCTAATACTTTTGTATCCTTATCTTTATGATTTTTGTCTAACTCAGATTTTTCTTTTCCAGTTTTTCTATCTTGCTTAATTTTATGAAAATCTTTTTTTGATTTATCATCGATTTTCTCGTTCTTTATATCAAAGTCCTCAATTTTTTTCTTTGTCTTCTTCTTTTCTTCTTCTTTGGCATCTTTCTTTAATTGCTGCTTTTCTTTTGTTTTCTTGGCTGATTCTTTGATCACTTTTTCATTATTTAAAAAAAGGAAAATATTTTTTAAAATTAAGACACTATTTATTAGCATGCAAGTTCAAATCATGAATTCATGTTTCCACTTCAAAATAAGCTGTTCACATAATATTAGTAAAAGCAGAAAAATATATATAATTTATAGCCTTTTCTGTCTTTTGTTTACTTTTATGGGAAAGTGTCTCTTAGGGTTGTTTACTTTTATGGGAAAGTGTCTCATTATCCTTGTTGATGTCTTTCCTACTTAAATGTTTAAAATTAAATTTTGTCACATCTATCTTCTTAAGTAGTAGGGTTATCTTTATACAATACTTATACAATATAATACAGTGTAGTCCTTTTTTAATGACCACAACTGGGATCTTCACTAAGTGACACCGTTGTTAAGAGTGACATCATGTGAGGTCTTACAATTTACTGAAGGCTGTTCCATTGACTCTGCTTGTCTGAAGCCAAATGTGAAATGCACAAATGACAATGCCAAATGATTGAACTGCAAAACTAAAACAATTACAGGAAGACTACTGAATGGAACTGGGTAGTACAAGACTAATACCTCAGTCTTCTGTTACTTTCACACAGGGTCCCAGTTCATTTCTGCTTTCTATTCTTTTACCACTTTGTTATATGTTCTTTTATGTACACTGAAATCAGAGGTATACTGCAGGTGTAGCAGTTTACTGAAAGCAGGCCTTTTCCGTAGCAGTCTATGGCAGCAGTCTCCAATTTTTCCAGCTGTGTAGACTGGCTGTGGAAGCAGTGGGGGGAGGAGATGTTTCGCACGCATGCCCTCCGCTTGTGCAAATGGGGCTTCATGCACTCCCGTTGCTTGTGTGGCCCTGTACTCAACCAATAACCAATGGGGCTTGGGAACCCCAGGTCCATGGAACATCCTTCTCAGTGAAGTATACCTGACATGGATTTTACTACACTTTTTAATGTCAAGTTTTGGTCATATGTCAATGCTCAGATATCAGTTATTTAAGCTGGTACTCTAATGTTCTTTATTTTAATAACTGTTTTTATTACTTTGTTTTATTTTTTTACTGTATTTTAAGCTACCTAAAACTTTATTCTGATGTTTCAAATTTCAATATTACTGTGATTTTGATTAATATTTGGTTATTTATATATTACATTACTGGAGGGTTACTTTAATTTTGCCTGGGCCATTCAGATACACAGCTATGAAGTGGATGGCTATATTAGTTGTTTAAATAAATAAAGAAACAATGGCAATGACTATGCTAGCTGTGAGGTGTAGGTTCTATACATCCACAAGGAACCAGCTGGGAAAGGTTGATGTCAAGTATTTTTTTAAGAAAATGTTAAGTTCAGCACTGGCATTAACTTTAGCAACTTGATGACATTATAGACTCTGAATGTGATTAGTCCAATATCAAAAATATTCTCTTGACTCCATTTCAATTAGCATTGTTTCATTGAACTTAATATTGATCTAGTAAAACATTCTTGGAAATCAGTGTTTTATGATAATAAAATAAGAAAAGAATGCACTATTTTAATAGATTTAGGTAAATTATTGAAAAGCCTGAGATGCACATCTATTTTGCTCAGGTTAAACTTGATTATGTTATTCCCCAATAAATTAATATTAACAAGTTTTTTTTCTGATTGCAATCTGAGAAATTTAAAATATAAAAATGTGTTATACAATTGATTTGTTAGTGCTACAAGGCATATCAAATCTAAATTTACTCAAATACTAGCTTCCATGCCTAGTATCTCAAAATATTCATTAGTAACCATGGAAGTGAGGTAAAGGTGAACAATTGACAGATGCATGAATGATTATTTCCTGAAAATAGCAATTTTGCATAATTTTCAAGTACTGTAGCACTCCAAAACCAGAAGTGAATTCAGTTGAAGAAAAAATATCCTGGCATTATCAATGTTAATAAAAGACAGAGAAACAGAATCAAAGACCTTTCCAAATTATTTTTCTCACTAGGCATCCATCCAGGCCAATATTCATCAATCTGCCAAAATATTATCAACCTTTAATTTTTTCTAGTATGCTATTTGAACCCCAAAAGCTGTTGGACTCTTAAGAATAATTAAAGATAAATGTATTAATGTCAAATGCTATTATAAATAAAATGTGTGTCTTCTATCATATAGTTTTTCATTCAAAAAATCCTCATGCTAATATTCTAACATTCAAAACAATTACTATTACATCCTAAATATACATATAAAGCCATTCTCAACAGTATTGTCCTTTACTAGGCAAGGCTGATCACATTCCCATAAATCCCTTATATATTTTCATAGTATAATACTATTCAAAGGGGTTTAAAACACATTTTCATTTACCATAAATAAAATGGAGAACCTATCTATTCATGTGATTATATTGCTTGCCCAAATGTTTTGCAGGAGTAAAATTATAAGCCAAGAGTTTACACATCTGATAGACAAAAAGTAATTAAATATTTGGCAAGCACCAGGATAAATCCAAAATTCTTGTTTATATCATTAGAAAGATAATTTATAAGAGTTGTATGTTCTTTTGAGACTATAATTATATATAACTCCAGCTGACAGATCTCAGTAAAGGCATTTTGTTTATTTTTTGTCAGCAAGTTGATATGCACTTAGAAATTTGCTTCTATATATTTATAACAGAACTGTTTTCAGGAGAGATTCTATTATGGCATAATGATCAAAATGTAATATATTAGGGATGGAGAGATGTAACAGAATATGCTGGAGCACAATGCAAAGTACCTTGAGCTATTGAAGCAAAAGCAGAATATAAATATAATAAACTGCTTGAGTCATTTGAAAAACTGTTTAGTAAAAAAAGGCCACATCTGAAATTTGTATGAGAGCATCCAAAGTTAGTAGGCATAATTATTAACATGACAAAACTCATGCACCACAGGCATCAGTGATCAATACACAATAAACTTTGCTAAGGCTTGGTAGTAAAGTACCTTTGACTTTGCTCTTGATAATCTCTCCAGGTTTTACTCCTGAATTTTTAAAAATGGAAATAGGTTGCAAGTATTATTTTAGGACATTTCATATACTAATTAAAAAATAAAATTTCCACCAGAAATATTTTACCATGAAATTATTAATATTCTACATTAATATTTTTCATTATTCAGTAAAATTAGAAAAAACTTAATACACAAGATTTTTTTCTAATATCTCTTTTTGACTAAGAGGTTTTTGGTTACAACTAATAAAGCAAGATAAGAAAACATCCCAATTTTTATTCCAGTAGACATTAGTTTATTCATGTTACTAGACTTGGAATTCCAATTTCACTTTTTCTGTTGGTAATTATTTCTAGTTATAACTGTACTGAGTTAATTTTTTGCAGTCATTGGACTGGATTGAAAAATATATTTAGGATCAAATATGTTTATAAACAATTCTTGAATAAATGCAATCTTGGCTCTGACATTATATCAACTACCTTAGAAAAGTATGCTGGACACATGAATATATGAATTGGTAATAGTTCACAGAAATCTGATTTCTGAGTAATCAGTTCTGAGCAAGTAATAGATGATTCATATACATGTCATAGAGATAAATACAGCATTGAAATTGTTCTTTTCTTTAGAAATGTTAAACAAGCTGCACATGTAATAGCTACATCACATCTACCACATGATTGTAAACTTAGTTTATGTTTATTTATTTATAAGATTTATAATTACACATCTTATGTATCAACATCTTGGACGCCTTACAAACAATATACTAAAACAATAAAAAAAATCATAAAACCTACATAAAAACTATTAGTGTTCCCAAACAGTACACCCCTTATAACCAACAGACAAGTTTCCTGAGGTCTAACCACATACTATCCCAATGCTTATGAAAAAAGCCAGGTCTGCAAAGCTTTTTGGAAGGCTTTTTGAGGATATAGGCCTGCCAGATCTCAGAGGTAAGGGTGTTTGAAAAGAGAGGGGCAGAAGTTGAAGACAATCTAATATATTCCCCATTCATGCCGAAATACTACTACTTCTTTGTCAGTACTGCTGATTGTAGTTGAACAGTCGAAATTAAACAGGTTCCTTCTTTCCCAAAACATTTTGCCTATTATCAAAGATTTTCATTATCTTTTAGACCAAGCTTAGAATATTCTTGAAAATCTTAGGTGTTAAATGTTGCCAACAAATTGCTATATTTAAAATGTGGAATAAAAAAAATATTATGATGCAGATGTAATTTGAAGTTTTGTCATGATCCCACAGAACTTACTTTTTGGAGCATAGTCTTTATAACCTTTAGATGGAGTATACCCATCTAAAGCCAAAGAAATCCTTCAGCATGGAAAATACTGTTATAGACAGACGACTGGAGGTTATATCCACACTGTATATTATGAAGTTCTGAAAAGCTCAGTTCAGTTCATTAAGTTCTCTGTTCCATTCTATCTCAAACCTAATTGGGCTCTTAATATTCAGTGCCCAGGGCCCAAGTGCCATTGTTTCAAGTGCAATTCAGAAACAATTATAAATCAATTTCATGAAATAACAGATCATATCCCTTAGCAAAATAAATCTTACAATACCGAGTTAGTCTTAAATATTAGAAAATCGAGGCAAAATATTTTTAACATTCTTCCACAAGTTAGTAAAATGTATATAAATTGAAATTGTATTTATAATCTCCACAACAAAAAATAAAGCAAATTCTAAAATAATTTTAAAGGTGAATATGATACGTTTAATAAATAATTTAGGACCAAGATTGCCTGACCTGTTAATAGATTATGAATAAAGACCATTTACAAATAGGAATTTGGTACTATTTGCATATTTAGACTTATCTATAATAGTCATCTGAGTGGGAACAATTTCTCATAATCTATTACCTTCAATTAACCTCCATCAATTTCTCACATATTTAGGAGAGATCTTGCTCTATTTTTGTTAAGTTTCATATGCAATTTAAAACTCTTTTATACAGTTCTATTCCATGAGCTTTCATAAATAATCCATGCTGCCTATTTCAAGCCTTGCTCTAAAAATGTGAAGGGAAGAACGTAACATGAGAACATGGAATCTAGCAAATTTATTCTGACCTTCCCATCCTAATGAGACTGGGAATATTTGAGTGCAGCTAAAATAAACTAAAAATCAATGTAATATGCAGTATTAATGATATAAATATTTGTGTACATGAAAAGAGTTAGCAAAGTAAATTCTAGACTACAAATATCATTTTGTTACAATTCATTTGCTATTCATTATATGTTGATTTCCAAGATCTACTGTACAATTAAGATATTCTATGGTAGCTAATAATACAAAGTATACTACATGTTCGGAATGTTTATTCATATAACTCAAGAAAGTATTTTATAATGTGATGGGAAACTCATTGTTTGTATCAGATACAGTTGAAGGTGGTCACAGAAATCCAGGGTTCAGCTGATAATTTTTGACTTGAACAGATAAAAATGAGAAACTTGATGCAAAATATTTACATGTTAGCATGTCATCAAAACAAGCAGAAACTAAAAGCACAATTACATGCTCAGTATTATCAAGTAAGACAAGCAATAAAAATTACAGATCTCTCTTGTAAGTTGTAAATATTATTTAAAACCTTTCAGCAATGTTAGTACAAATAATTAAAGCTGTTACTGTTCACAAGACTAATCCTTGATCTGCAAAGTTCAGCATTTATTCAGCAATGTGTTTGTAGTGTAGGAGGTTGGATTCTCTCCTCCCCAAAGTCCACATTTTCCAAAAAGGGAATCCAGAGCACAGAAACATAGGCATTGAGAAATAGTTGGATTTCAAGAGCCTGAATAATCAATTACTTCATTATGAGGCCAAGGTTAAGACTAGGAATAAAATCAAACCCAAGTCAGCCACCACTTTGAAAGTCAGTTTGTACTGGCTATCTTTAATATGTTCAGAAATTCAAAAAAACACATATATACATGGGTGGGGGTGGGGGTATATTTATTTATTTACAGTTTCTTATCCTCATAAATATCCACTTTTTTAAACAAATGAACTGCCTTTAAAAGAACAGTAATATATGAAGAAGTGACTGAAACCCATTTTAAAAATCTATAGAAGTTGCATGCTTAGTTTTAAATAATAAATAATGGAAGAAATTTATTAATAAATAATAAATAAACAACTATTCTCAATACGTGTTCTGTAAAATCAAAGAAACTAAAAAATTAGGAAATAATTACTGATACTAAATTCAGTAATAGTTCTCTAATGTTATGGTAGGTAGAATCTTAAAATCTAGAGTATCAATATATACACAATTTGCCAGACATGCCTAAATATTTATAGCCAGGTAACATTTGTTAGAAAAAAGAACCATTTACAGATTAGTAATGTAGGCTATTACTATAGGGCTTGTGCATTCTAGTGCAAAGGCAGACATAAACCAATCATACTAGTTAGCATACTGTTGGGTTAATACTGACAAATGTTGTTTCAATTTGTCTTTTGACTGTATATTTCTAAAAGAGTTTAGACAGCAAGTCTTCATATAACTGATCTGTCCATAAGAGGGATTTACCCTGTTTTACTCAAGCACATTTTTGCACTTAGTTAATTTTATGGACATTTCCATTCATCAATGAATTGTTCCATGAACCGAAGTCACTGATTCTGCAAATCCACAATAACACATGTCTTTTTTCCTTGAACCCCTTCATTCTGTGACGTACTATCAACATCATCTGTTGCATCGTTCTCTTCTTCTTCTATTATTTCAAAAGGAGTCATTACATCATAGAGAAATGAGAGGAAGCCATAAAACCAATCAGAACTTTCCTCTGCTAAAATATTAAGAACTTCCTCAAGTGAATCAATATTTTCATTATTGCCATCTTTGGTTAGGCCTATACAAGAATAAAGGGAAAAGAAGAAAAAGGCAGTATTAGGTAGAAAGAAAAATCTTGATCTAGAAAGGTTTAAGAGATCCTAGATTAAATAAAGCAGAATATTTTTAAAAGATAGTTGAAGAAATTAGTAAAAGAAAATGAAAAATAAAAGTGTCAATGAATAAAATGGTTCTATTTATAGATTATGGGGAAATGTCCAACAGACATATACACATATTCTCTCTCTCTCTCTCTCTCTCTCTCTCTCTCTCATACACATATTCATTCATCATTTTCTGTCTCTCTCTCTCTCTCCTTCTCTCCCTCCCTCCCTCCCCCCTCTCTCTTTCCATATACATATACATACACACACATATACACATAAATGCAGACATGCAAACATACATATAAGTATACTGTACATTGCCTCTACTGAGGTGACTATCTTTTGCATCTTGCAAAGTATAATTTTGCTCATGAAGATAAGTTTGTTTTCAAACTGCTATTGAACTCTTGTTATTACTGCTACAAAACATCTACTCTTTTTAAAATAAAACTGTCCACGTGTGACAAGCATATGCTTTCATGACATTAAAAAAAAACAAGGATAGCACTAAAGAAGGTAAAGTTAAAACCAAAGTACTTCAAAGGCCAATCCAAAGAAAGATCTACTTGAACAAGGATTGAATGAGTTCACAGCAGGGGTGGGATTCTACCGGTTCTGTCCAGCTCTGTAGAACCGGTAGCTCTGAAGAACAGCAGACACTGCTGTTTTGGCCCACCCGCCTGCCTGGGCTCTTACCTGTCCTTTATTTCCTGCTTTTTCAACCTCAGCTAATTCTAATTATTTGCCATTTTCATTTTAAAACAGATGTTACAATGGCTATTTATTTATTCTGCTAATTTAATATTCTGTTTTTTTCTAGGAACTCAGCAATTTAATATTTCAGTTCTTAGCTTTGGATATATAATCAGGCACTAATCATTTGTTAATATTTGTTATAGCTCTAAAATAGTATATCATCTGCAACTTTTATTTGTTCTTAGATTTCTATTAACTTCTTTCCCAATGAAGATTGATACAAAGATGTCAATTGTGCCCCCCCATGTCACATTATATTTCTTTCGATTTTTCAAATTTTCTCCTATCTGAGGGGTCCTTGGTACTGTCTGAGCTTGTTTACTTGCAGACATTTCATCATCCAAACTAGGTAACTTAATCAGTGCTTAGTAGTTCCCCAATCTTTTCAGCTTTGTGGATCGGCGGGGGGATGATGTTAATGTGCTCCCACTGCAGGAGCCATTCAGTAGGCAAGCTGCCACATTCTAGACCAGGGGTGTCAAACTTGATTTCATTGAGTGCTTCATCAGGGTTGTGTTTGACCTGGAGGGGCCGTGATGGGCGTGGCCAGCCTGACATCACTCATGTTGGGGGCACCTGTGGTGGCCCAAGCACTCTGCCAGCGAAAATAGGGTCCCGAGCTCCATTTTTGGCTGCCACGGCCTCCTGCAACTGTCTGTCAGTTTTCACTGTTTTCACTGGCAGAAGGTTGCAGGAGGCCGTGGCAGCCGAAAATGGAGCTTGGGAGCCTGTTTTCGCTGGTAGAAGCACCACAGGCCGGTCCTTTGCTGTTTGCAGGGCAGCCCCGCAGGCTAGATCTAAGTACCCTGAGGGCTTGATCCGGCCCCTGGGCCTTGAGTTTGACACCCCTGTTCTAGACATTTGCAATTTTGGAATAAACTATAAAGGTGGGCCTAGGTAAAATGCATAATAATAAGAACACAGATTACAATAGCCAGGTTCTCTGCATTAAGTACGACTGCAACTGGCACATCAGCTATCACAAAGTTATCCTTATATATAGTCTCTATCTGTTGTTCTAGCAACGTTTTACCTACATTGGATAAAAAAGGATTTCTGGTAAGCTGTTTCGATAATGAAGAAAAGTGTTTGAGAAACATTAGGATAATCCATTTTACACAGTATCCCAAAATTGGGCCACTAATCTTTCTGTTCGTTTAGTCATGATTTTCATGACTAAACTAACCTGTGACCCATTGGGCCATTTCAGAGATATTTCCTTACATAATGAGAAAAAAAGGAGCAGGAGCAAGCAAAAAAGCAGAGGGGGCAAGATCAATTTCCTGCTGGCTTCTTCATTAACTTTGTTTGTGTGGGAAGCTGGCTGAAAGAGCCAGAAATCCATCCATCCATCCTCCCTCCCTCCATCTGTATTTACTTCTGATTTGGGGCAAAATGCCCCATAGTGAACAATAAACAACTATAGTGTATTACTTAACAACTGTCATGAAAAAAGGTTGTGAAATCAGGTCAGTCATGTGATGATCTGCTTTATAATCATCATGACCTATGACTATATCTGAAATTTAATTGCCGAGGACAGGGTTCGCCAACCGTTTGGTCACCAAACTCATAATGTTAAATCCCGCGGACCACTAATATGAATTTTGACTGACAGTGGCTTGCTGACGTTGGTGGGAAATTTGGTCCCATATTCCAGAGCTGCAGTAGTCACAGGACTGGCCCTTTGGTCATCCTGGAGCAGTTGCTCCTTCACCTGGGTGCACTGGCCTGCCATGGACTGGAGGAGCTGCTCCGGGATGACCAAAGGGCCAGTCTTGTGACTACTGCAGCTCTGGAATATGGGATCAACTTTCCCACCAACGTCACCAAGCCACCCCGGGATGGATTTCCCTCCCTTGCCGTTGGTCTTACCTTCCAGTTCCAGCTCACGTGGCTCTACTCAACGTAAGGTTTATGCTCGGCTGAAGGGTGAGGGCCAGCGGGTGGGCGGGCCATGTGGGTGGTACAGCCTTGTGTTCCTGCACATCCTGGATTAATTACTTTGGGGGAACATTTCTCTGCAGACCAAAATTTTCTTGCGGCCCACCAGTGGTCCCCGGCCCACCAGTTGGCAACCACTGGCCTAGGAGAAAAACTGAAACTACTTGCTCTAAGGAACAATTAAGATTTCTAGGAACTGATGCTATGAGCTCCATGTGTTGTCCTTATAGGTAATTCACTGGTTTGGGCAAAGGTGAAGGGTGAAATATGAGAAATGTTAGAACAATATCTGGGAATGGAGTAGGGGAAGGGAATGACTGAACTGTAATGTAAGTGAGAAACTCTGGTTCTATCAGTTTGGACATCTAGGTTTCAGATTCTCCAGAAGAGTATGCCTTAATATGAGTATATTAAGAATATTCAAAACTAAAATCTTTCTTTTAACACAATATTTTTAATGTATTAAATACTCTTAAAATTAATTCAATGAAATGTTTTAAATACTAGCAAACAAGTCTGCATGATGTCTATGAAGATTCTCAATCATCCAGGTTATGGTTGTCCCAACCATAACAGAACATGTCTGCATGATATTAAACATAAAGTGCCTACAAAGCAGATTTTTTTCCTGGTTATTTTCCATAGTTAGCTACTTTATGTTTTGAGTGAATAATACAGAGAATTGTATAGTAATATTATGGGATTAGCTTTTCAAAATTTAAAAAAATAAAATGTCTCATTGCATTATTCATAAATGAGGAAACTTAGATTCAAAGTGATTTGAATTCCAAAATTCAGGAGAGTAACTTCATCTAACTTATAGTTATAAAACAGCTTATTATTTGATTTGGTTAATTGTTTATTAATTAGAACCATATAAAAAAATAAAATAAAAATAAAATACAAGATATAATTCTTGAGTAAAATAGATAAAAGAAAACACAGTAATAAAATACATATGTGGTATTCAGAAAAATACATCATCTTTACAGAATACCCCAATTCTGTTTGATATAATGGGCTCTTATCTCAACTGCCTTAATTATAAACTTTTGCTCACAATGTATACATTTTTGCCCAGGAGGAAAGAAAGCAATCTACAATTTAGATCACAGTGGGCTCTGAAGTTCTATCAGATCGGGATGTTATGTATCTTCGCCTAAGATATTCTTAGCATACAGTTGACAGTATGAGCATAACATATAGTGCATAATTCTGCATATCATTTTGAAGTGCTTGATATCAACAAGTAATGTTGAATAATAGTATGTCTGATTTTGCAAAAATATGCCAAGGTATATAAACATAAACCAGTGATGTCATAGATAAATGGGTGTCTAGGTGCTTTTGTTTAACCCTACTGAGCACAACTATAATGTTTCTGTTTCAGCACCTTACTATACTCAAGTTTAAATGAAGAACAATTTACTGATATCCATCCTAAATTAGTACTGACAACTATGCCCCCTCCCTACCACCATCAAAGTTATGAAACTATTTGGGGATTCAAATTGCTTGCAGGAAACACTTCATTTTAGATATTATGTCTCTTCAATAGGATATGCAAAACATCCTGAATCCAAAAGATTCCAACTTTATTCACCCTTCTAGAAATATTTTGAGTTCTGAATATTTTTAGAATGATTATAACATAAAAACAGCATTGATAACATCAAAACAGTTATACGGAATAAGATGTTTTGAGCATGATACTTTCCAATTCCGAAACATTTTACACTAGTTAAATTGCTCATATAATTAACTACCTGATTAATTATTTTCTATTATTTTTTCTTTACTGTTAGTGGAAAACAAAAGGACTTAAACCATGACAGCAAATAATTTCTATGTCCCCCTTTCCCTTAGATTGCAGAAATAAATCAGATTATAGGAGTACTGAACATGTCACTATATATGACAAAAATAGACTGGTAATCAGGTGTGGGATTCTACCGGTTCTGTCTGGCTCTGTAGAACCAGTAGCTCTGAAGAGCAGCAGACATAGAACCGGTTCTATGTCTGCTGATGTTTTGTCCCACACGCCTGCCCGGGCTCTTACCTGACCTTTATTTCCTGCTTTTTCAAACTCAGCTGCTGTGTGAGGCACAGCTCCAGTTGAAACAGCAGGAAAAAAGTGCTGTTTCAAACGCTGCTTCTCTGCACTCAGTGCTGGTAAGCTGTCCAGGCAGCAAGCTGATGACGATTTACAGGCATGCAGCATGCAGGGAAGCACATCGTAAGTCACCAAACTTTGAGAATCACCGAACCGGTAGTTAACCCTGTCAGATCCCACCCCTGCTGGTAATAATCATGCCCTGTCAAGTTGGTGCTGATGCTGAACAACCACATAGATTTTCCTCAGGAGAACAAAAATAGACCAAAGTATATTTTCACTGTACATACTTTGCCTTTTCCTCTATAGTACTTTATAATAGCGGTTCAGATTATAAGGCTATTAGATGTATATTTCAGAAATGCAGGGCAAAAGCTTGGATCAAATGTGGTTATGTTTTGAGAAGACTTCTGCAATCAACGGAACAGATAATTTAAATAAGTAATTAACAGTTGATTTTAACAGATCTATCTTAAACATGATTTAATTCTTGGTCAACACTAGTGTCAATTTCAAAGTTTGAGGGGCCCTTTATCTTGAATATACTTCATTGTGACCAGGAACAATGAAAGAAAATCATTCTATAACCCTTACATGCCAGGAAGATTTTTTTTTCTTTTTATGACTTTATAATCCCTTAATTTGTTGGTGCTAGGTGGCCAGTAAATGCAGACTTTTTTTGCACCCTACAAAAGAAATATCTGCTGCTATCTAGGATTGAACTGTCAACCTTCTGAATGGGAGGCAAGTGTCTTCACCACTAGGCCACCATGCCGCTGGGAAGAATAAGTAACAATAAATGTGGTTGCTGAAGAATTGACAGCATCTTTTTTGTTTCCTTTACCCTACCAAAAGTCTTCAGAACTTGAAGGCTACTTAATGAATTAAGAAATTGAGAGGGAGAAATTAGCCTATGGCCAAACACTACCATCGTTTTCACAGTCCACTTATTAAATAAATAAATAAATAAATAAATAAATAAATAAATAAATAAATGCATATAAAATAAGCAGCTTCCACAAAAATATATTTTAGTACTATAGATGAAAACATAAATTCAAAATCAAAGACAAATTATTCTTCTATAGCAATACATGGTTTGTATCATAGAACTTTACTAATACTGTTAAGGTTCTGGATAACTTTACAATGCATTATACTTTTTATTTGAATGTTTCATTTTTGAATAGCATTTTAAAAATAACTACTTGCCTAGCAAAACCTTGGCATCTTCCATATCAAAATCACCATCGCCATCAGCATCATAGATCCCAAGTTTTCCTAATGGGGAAGAAATGAATCTGTTTCAGAACCTTTGAATGGTGGAAGAAAATTAGCAAAGAAAAAAAAGAGTACTATTGAATATTTTTTACTAGAATCTTAAATGCAAATACAAGCTATTTTGAATATATATATATATATATATATATATATATATATATATATATATATATATATATGTATATGTATATGTATATGTATATGTATATGTATATGTATATGTATATGTATATGTATATGTATATGTATATGTATATGTATATGTATATGTATATGTATATGTATATGTATATGTGGATCTTTGGTTATTCGGGTTTTCTCCCGCGTAAGATTCAAAGTATCTAGGCAACGTTTCGGCGAATCCATCAACTCACATGTAAGAAACTCATTCCAGTTCATCGAGATCATAAAGAAACTCATTCCAGTTCATCGAGATCATAAAGAAACAAAACTTACAACCCAGCGACCTACTAGTTAGCTTCGATGTCATATCCCTCTTCACCCAAGTGCCAATAAAAGAAGCCTTGACAGCCATCCAAAACAAATACAACCCCCCCAAGCACATCCTAGATCTGACCAACCACTGTCTATCCAATACATACTTCACCTACAACGGACAAAAATACAAACAAATAGAAGGAGCACCCATGGGATCACCCCTCTCACCTGTCATCCATAAACCTCTACATGGAACACTTTGAAACACAAGCTCTAGAAAAATATGATCACAAACCCAAACTCTGGCTCAGATACGTAGATGACACCTTCATAATCTGGCCACACGGGAAAGAAAAACTGAACAACTTCCTCACACACCTCAACAGCCTACACCCCAAAATACAATTCACCATGGAAACAGAAGCTAACAATCAACTTCCTTCCTAGATGTCTTGGTATACAAAAAACCCAATGGCTCCCTAGGACACACCATCTACCAAAAGAAAACACATACAAACCGCTATCTACACGCACTCTCACACCACCACCCAGCACAGATCAATTCCGTAGCTGAGACACTCATCTCCAGAACAAAATGCTTAGCTGATGAACAACACCTAAAAACCGAACTAAACACTCTCACCAACGTACTAACAGCCAATGGATTTCAAAGAAAGAAGATCACCCACCTAATCCAAAAAAACCCCAACCAAAATCCAAGACAGAGAACAAGAGAACGCAAAGCCCTCCTCCCATATATAAAAGGCACTACAGACAAAATCAGCAAGATCCTCCAAAAACACAACATTAAAACAGCATTCTGCACAAACAGAAAAATATCCACCATCCTAAGAAACCCTAAAGACAAAATCGAGTTAGAAAACCAAGGAGTATATGAAATCCCCTGCACTGCCTGCCTTACCACATACATTGGGACAAACTAACAGAAGAATAAGTGCACGCGTTGAAGAACATAAGAACTCAATCAAAAAGAAGAACCAACCTCTTCCCTGGTCCAACACCTCAAAGCCACAGGACATGAGATTGACTTTAAAAATACCAGAACTATCGCCAAAACTGAACACCACAGCAGCAGAATAATCAGAGAAGCCATAGAGATAGAAAACGCCCACACAGCATGAATAAAAGAGATGACACCTCCCGCTTACCAGCCATTTGGAAACCCGCCCTCATGAACAGACGAGTACCCAACATGATAAATGACACCAGACCCACACCCATGAGGGCCACACAAGATGCCACCACCACACTTCCACGTAAAAATCAGACTCACACCCACACAGAAGATGAGACACGACCACAGACCAGAAGCCGCACTGCAGCTGCATCACTACCCACTTCAAACTCCTCTGAACCATACATGAAGCGAACTCACCCCACCATGAAGATGTGGCACGACCACGAACTCGAAGCCAAACGAACACAGACCCAGACCCCAAACTCAAAGCCATATTAAAAACCCAAAATGCTACATCACAGCCACCCGCTCAGGACATCACATCAGAAAACTCAAGAAATCACACCTCAAGAACTCAAGAAGTCACAACACAGCAAATGACCCAGGATATCACAGCACAAGACCAAGGATACCACAGCAATAAATCTCACAAGGTCATCACACAACCCATTACCCAAGCTGTTACTACACAGGAGGCTAATCGAAAAGAGATCAAAACACAAACGACCCAGGAGATTACAATGCAAGACCCAGGATACCACAACAAAAGAACTCACAAGCCCATCACACAACCCATTACCCAAGCCGTTAAAACACAAGAGGCTAACGACCCAGGAGATGACAGCACAAGATCCAGGATATCTCTACAACAAAAGGCCATTACACAGCCCATTATACCAACATCAACTCCATCAACCAATCAAGAGGCTGCAGCACAGCCAACCAGCCCAGCACACCATCCCCCACCACTTGTATATATAGAGAGATGGCAGCTCCGGTCACACACTGCTTGCACTGGCACTAAGCCGAAAGCACCAGCCTGAAGATGGCGAGTGGGACCTGCCGAAACGTTGCCTAGATACTTTGAATCTTACGCGGGAGAAAACCCGAATAACCAAAGATCCACATACAAATACCCGAGAACCTCAGAAAACCTCAGAAATACATATACATATATATATATATATATATATATATATATATATATATATATATATATATATATTGAATACATGTTGTTTCTTCTTAAAATAATGTATATTAGTATTTGAATCCAAAATCCCTTCATAATGCTAAAATGACATCACAGTATTTGCTAACGTTAAAGAAACAATTTTGCATTTGATAGACACATTTATACAAAATAAATATACAATAACTTTGACCCTATTCTTTTCACATCAGTGGAAACTTTTCACTTCAACAGGAATATTACTCTTCTCAACAAATTATTAATAATATATTGTGTACTATGCATGTATGATTGTGTGCTAATATATTTACATATCTATTCCCTAAATAGGCAGGTTCTGAGTTCAGAAACTTTGCAGTCAGGCAGATAGAAGCAATGTAGAGATATACTTGCTTCAAAGTAAATTTGTGAAATACTGCATTTGGAATAGCTGAAGATATCCAATATTTTACTTAATGAGGAACACATGTCAAGTTGGCAAAAACTAGGGACTACTGTTTACTGAAAGGGGGGAAAAACTGTTCAGATTTGCTAAAAGGTTGCCCAACAGGCAACTCTTAACCATTTCAAATAGTCTAGCAATGATTTGAGAGGTTCGAGTTATTTTCTGGCCAAATCACCTCAAAAATGATACAAAAAAACAGAAAATTCCTCTAAAACATAATTTGCTATACAGTTTCGAACTAATGTCATAATTGAGCTTCCAGACGTCTCTACATTAAGATAGCTACTGGATTTCATAGATCTCTCTACTAGTGGATTATAATAACTCTCAGCTGCTATTTGTGTTTATTTTTTCTGTACTGTATTTTAACTGTTTTTAGATCTACGGAGTCTGAGTCATCCAGTTCATGGTTGTCCCAAAGTGTTTTTTTTTTCAAGAGGCAACTGGACTTTCTTTATTTTTCCTCAAAGACTTTCAATTCCTTAGAGTTCTGGAACTGAAGAAGCTTCTTAGATGAGAAGCAAAACATCTTCAAAGAAAAACAAAAGAAATCCAGTTGCCTCTTGAAAAAGCACCTTTGGGACAATTATTTTTATGATTATTTGCTAGCCAATCATTTGTCTGAGATGCGTAGCTGTACAAACTGAATAAATAAAGAACTAAAATAAGAATAAAATCATCCTTTGCAAACATGGATTATTGAGTAAATCACAACTGATTGAATTTACAGAACACAGACAGATAAAATGAAATGTACTATATTATGGCTTTGTAAGGTTATCAATTTAGTTAGTTGCTGCACACATTTTTTGAGGAAGTGCAAATCATCTGAAATAGATCCTTTATAAAAGTGTTAGAATGAGCAAAGTATTCCTCTTAATTGTATTAAAAGGACCAGTGGAAGGCTTGCCCAGCTGTTTCAACAGTTGTCCCTTGTGGGAACCATCAGTAAAGCAAAGTGGCTGTGCATGACAAGATTAAAAAAAAGAACCAGGAACAGTCTTCATAGCATTTTGAAAATTGTATTGCTTTAAGGCTGTATAATTAATTATAATTAATTTTTTTTCTACAAAAAAACCTCTTTTAAATGTTTTGTATACCCAGTTTGTTTTAAAATAAAGCAGAATAGTACTTTTCTAAACATTTTCTTTTCATATAATCATTTCCATATAATCTCAAAATACCAATAAATTATTAAAATCTAAAGAACAGGGGAAAATGTTTCACAGATTCTGTCAAGAACTCCTTTGATTTTCACAGCCTTGATTTTGGAGGTTATAAGTTTCCCTATAGCCAGTTCACAACAATAAACAAATGGAAAGTTTGATACAGGAAAGCAAAACACAGTTTTGTTTCATTTCACAAATTCCTAGTCCCCTGCCCTGTCCCAATTAAAACCAAGACAATTAGGCAAGTGGTGACAATCTAAGCAAATGTCCCCAAACTTTTTAAGGAAAAAGAAAACAAAAGCCACTATCGTGGTTAAGTTATTCACATAAGTTTGCCAATGGCATTAAAATATTGAACAATTTTATTTACAAAATTAAATATCAATAGCAAAACACTATTCAGGTGATCTGCATCTTCCTGCTACTTATTTCTTCTTTTCTGAATCAATTCCACAAACTAAGGGAAAGAAGCTAAATATTGCACATTCAAAAACAATGTAAAAGAAGGGAAAAAGGAAATGTAAATCAAATAAAATCTGTCCCGTCCTCTTCAGGAGTCAAAAACAAAGTGTAACAGTACATTTTCTTACTAAAATTAATTTCACCACAGCTTCAGAAGTTATCTGGAAATAAAAACATCTTGGCTAGGGAGAAAGAAAAATAGCTATTTATAAATCAACCCCACAAAGTATAACATATGATATAAACATTCCTTTATAATCCTACCTTGAAGTACTTCTGATAAGTTATAACGGAAGTCCTTTGCCTTGGCTGCGTGCATGGCAAAAATATAGATACAATTACTCACATTATCAGAATCCACAAAATTGTCCACCCTTTCAATCTGCAAATTTATCTTTTCTCTGGCCCACTTGGACTTAATATACTAGATACAATCTATCTAACTCTACTTTCCTAATCTAATTGCTTGCATTTTAATATTTATTTTGTGCCTTCAAGTCAGTCTTATCTCTTGGTGACTAAACAGTCAGGTTGGTGCAGTTTTCTGGTACCATTTTTAGAAATGTTTATCACTGCCTTATTCCTAGGGCTCAGACAGAGTGAATGGCCCAAAATCGCCCAAATGGTTTAACGCCTAAAGCAGGACTAGAACTTTTGTTTCCATGTTCCTAGTCCCAACACTTCTCCAAACTGGCTTTCTTGCTTTGATTGTTTTTACTAAAAAAATGAATAACAAAACTGAGTAACAAAAAATGAAAAGAATTTACTATTGCTAAAGTTTTGAACCAGATTTTAATATTAATAGGAGGAACTGGAGAAACATCTGCAGGGTCACTGTGAATAGGCATCAGTTGAATAAAGTTGCTTAGATTTGCACTAAATTGGAATCCAGCTGAACAGATCCTACAGAGCAATCCTACAATTGCTTAGTTAATCTGAACAATTTCAGACAGGTGATCCTATGGAAGTGGTCAGAATTTTTACTGCGTTCAGCTCTGCCACCTATGTTCTGGATTTTGCCTTTTCTGGCTGTCTAAGGTTTCATAGGAAGTGATATGTGATTGGGTCCAAACAGTACTTAATGCCACTTTGAGAAAGAATATAGAAAATAGAAGACAAAAGTGTGTAAGATATGTTGAGTTATCTATAAAAATAACAAAGCTTGGATACAAATAAATAAATATTGTGCTCATTCCTAGACCAGAAGTCTCAGATCATGGTCACTTGTCCCTTACTCATGTCCTATGTGGACAACTGCAATGCACTCTACATGGAGCTATTCTTGAAGACCACCCTCAACCAGTCCAAAATGCAGCAGCAGTTCTGGCCTGCCCAGTTTGCCAGAATTGCACCACTACTGTGTAAGTTGCCTGGACACCTTTTTCTTTCTAGATGTAATTTAAGTAGCTGTTCGTTAACTTTAAAGCCTTGAATAGCACACGGTCAGTTTAGTTGAGAAAATACCTCTTCCTGAGGATATCCTCCCAGATTGGATAGGTGGGTGAGCTCCAGGTCTATTAAATCTTACCATTTTATGGGACCTAGGAAGCAAACCTTTTTCCATAGTGGCACCTAACCTATAGAAAAGACTCCATGCTCAGATATAGAGAACCGCTAAACTCATGGCCTCCTTCAATGAGGTTGTGGCCAGGTTGTGTTCTTGTGATGGAGCATTATGGCTACTGCTGGTATGTAAGAATTTTTAATTTCATTGTATTTTTGTTATATGTATGCCTGTTGGCTGCTGTGGGTTATTTTCTATAACATGAGAAACCATTAAAATGTTTTTTATTCATACAGAAATGAATAAATATAGGAATAGCAAAGTTTTTAGGAAATTGAATCTTAAGATATTATCATGACTAAATTCTTACCTAGTACTTCCTCGTAATCAACAAGTTCAAACCAAACCACTGCAACTGATGTCCATACTCCCAGAAGTGCAATTACCATGAACCATGTAAAAAAAGAGCTCCCAGAAGCTCCTTCTTTCTTGGCACTCTTGTTTCCACCATGTTTTCCTTCTGTAAGATATAAAAATGAAGCATTATCAGAAGTTAAAAACTTTGGAAATGAATTACTAAATAAAATTCATAAAATAAACTGTAATGTTACTATTAAATACATGACACTATTTTTAAAGTTTGTTCACAGATTTAAAAAGTATAAATTAATTGGCTTCAAAGCTATTTTAATATACAGCATATATTTCCTATTTGGTAGGAAGTAGTCAATATTATGTTAACTAGGGAAGTATTTTCCAGATTAAAAATCTAGGTAATACAGTCCTCATTGTGTATGACAATTGTCATGCGATTCCTATTGTGCTATATAATTATTTGTTGCACTGTTTGCCTAATAACTTTGTAGTCTGTCACACTGATTAGTAGACAATTATGATAACAGCGAAGGGTGAGGCCGGGTATAAAATAGAAGGCAGGGGCATGGAATTTCCTAGCTTACCTATCACTAACTATAATATCTTACCTTGATTGATATGGTGAAAGCAGGGTTAATCAAGATATTATACAGATGTGTATTATGAGTATTGGTGGCTACTGATCGGGGACTGGGACACTGAATGCAAGGCAGAAGTGTCCCCAAAGTCTGAATCATCAGTCAAGGAGATGATTTGATTGAGTTGTTTAATATGGAGAAGAAATGTCTGGGCGGGGGGGAGACAGTTACAGAGAGAACGTATAATTGGGAATGGGTGTTAAAAGCAGGAAATAAAATCTAAGTGGTAAGATGTGCATGGCAAGAGAAAGAGATGGAGTAGTCCTCAGGAGAAGTACTTACTGGTAATCTTATTCTCCAGTTCCCTGACTCTACCTCTTTGCCTGGTAATTCGAGATTAGGACCCACCAGTTGCTGCAACTTAATTCCTAAGAAAGTAGAGCAGGTCCCAATAAAGGAGAATATACGTAGCTCAGAATTGAAATGAGGGGTCTTTGGTGCTTTCTGAGCTTGCTTATTTTCTTGCAGACATTTCATTACCATAACTAGGTAAACTAGACAGGCACTGATAATGTTCCTAGTTAGGGTAATGAACCATCTGCAAGAAAACAAGCAAGCTCAGAGCGCAGCATGGACCCCTCATACAGAAGGTCCTTGGGACTGTAAGCCCACCTGTATTTTAAATCCATGTCCTTCCTTGTTGGTCAAGACCTCCCAGGAGTTGACATATGATCAGATCCAAGTACTGAATACATCTTTCAGAAAAGGGATGATTTTACTAGGTATGAAGGTGATGGGAGTCTACCCCCTTCTCAAGAGACCATCACTCTAACAGAGCTGGATAATTTACCAGTTTGCAACCTTCTCTTTTCAAGGTAATTAGGCTGCAATCTCTAAGGATCATGAAGAAAATAGATTTTATGTATCTCTTTAGGTCTGGCTTCTGACCAGGATATAAGGCTGAGATAGCATTGGTTGCCCTTTGTGATGACATGGCAGGCTCAAGATAGTAAGAGTACATTCCTTCTGACTCTTTTTGATTTCTCAGCAGTCTTTCATACCATCAATCACAATTATTTTTGAGTAGCTTGGGGGCTTGGAAGCATTCTCCTTTTTCCAGGGCCAACTGCAATTTATATCAATAAGGAAGAAATCTAGTTCTAACATCTGCTTTGTAGAGTGTCTCAGGGCTCCTGTCTCTCTTCCCCCTCTCATTTTAATATCCACGTGAATCCACTGTGGGAAGTCAGCTAACTACTGTTAATATGCTGATAATAAACTCAGTTGAATATCTCCGCCATTGGCCAACCAAGGCAGCAGGCCAGGTTATTTGCAGAATTACCTATCTCTAGTTATTTCTGCCCATACCACTAACTGCATAAGGTAGGCGTGCTCCAGTTCTCCTCTTCAAGAACCATTTAATGGTATCATTTGAGACATGCCTTCTTTGTTACAATGCTTGATGTTCAAAATGACTTTCCCCTCTCTGTAGTTCAGATATCCTTTTGTAGAGCTGTGAAGACTTGGGTTTTCTCCCATATCTTGGGACTGGATGGTACCTGAGCCCATCCTGTTGGAAAGATGAGTGGTTTTTATTCCCTGACTCAGCTGTTTATATGTGAATTATTGTATTTTTAAGAGAATTGTATAATATTTTGGAAACAAATTTAAATTTATTTTGGAAGTGATTTTTCTTCGTTGAAAGTAACATTATTGGCAATATAAACAAGAAAAATAAATAACAAATGAATATAAATTATTTTCTCAACTTATTTTCCTTTCTATTTTCTTTCTACTTTCATTGTCTCACCTTTCTAGAAAACCCCATTAATGATATTTTCCTCTTTTCAAATCATATAATGCATGTGCATACAAGACTTGCACCAACTAATTTAAATGTTAAAGCTACGCTTATTCCTAGTCTGATCAGTGCCTCGGGTTTCTTTTTTTTAGATCAGACACACATAATACAGTATATAGTATTTCTAAACATATATTTATATTTCTTATGCTTTCAATCAGTTTAAAATATACTGGAATACTGCAGTTTCATAATGTTTATTATTCACAGTACCATAAAATTTTATTATTTATTCACAGTATTATTATTCACAGTACCGTAAAATATTAAATATTATAAATGTCCATAGAAAACACTGAAGGGCAGAGAGAGAGAGAAAATAGAAAGGAGAGAGAGAACTGGTGTGTTTTAAATACAAATATCTAGGTAAAATATGTTTGGGTTCATATAAATGAAAATATTTTCATATAATGTTCTCTGAACTGAACTATTTGGTATTTCTAAAGATATCACAATTTTATATTTATTTTTAGAACAATGAAACCATTACTGTGATGGTCATGCAAATCACTTATGCCTTCAAATATTTACTGGAAGTCTTTTCTTAGAAATCACATGTAAATCACTTTTTTAAACCCTGCCTTTAAATTTATCAAATGGCATTTAACAAAGCCAAAAGTACTCATTAAAAACTATTTACAATTTAAACTAATTCCTCAGAGCTAAAACAAAATTACTATCTTTCACACAGATACTGCCAGGAATCAGAAACTAGGTCAATGTCCAAACTTGGTGTGCTTTTGCTTTCATCCACCACTTGTCTAAAGCAATACAACTATTAATTAACATTATGTCAAGAAATAATTTTAATTGTTTTAATTGTATGATATTGATTCTGCTACACTTTTATAGTATTGTACTTTGTTATTAAAATGATCTACGTTCATCACTGTTTAAAAGAATCCTAAAATCAAGTATCTTGTGTAATGGGAACATACAATAAATGAGATTTTAAGTACAATAAACTTAAAAATTCCATTTAATTTTTAGGTAATTTTTAGGTATTTTAAATTTTGCTACTCAATTTTAAAGTCATAAACACATTCAATTTTCCAAGAGACATACCTGAATGTTCAGCCATGCTATCAGAGGCTTTTATCCATGAATAAAATACACTTTAATATAAAACCAGTGTCCAAGATACAAACAGCAAAATTCACTCTCACTCTCTTGCAACAGTAGCAAAGGAAGATCTTTATGGCCAACTCAGCTAAACCCCAAAATTAGACCCGACTGCAAACTCTGCTCAAAGGCTATTTTTAGTGCAGCCATCACAAGCTAAATGCTTTTATGTACCCATATTGAAACCCAGCACTGACAGCAATCTAGTTTACCCTCTCCTACTAACAAAGCATCCTGGGTAATAGGTTTTTTTTCTGTCTCATTTAATCTCTAAACATCAGCATACCAGAAAAGCAAAATGGAACAGATTTTTTTTTTTAAAAAAAAAACATGCCTCAGCAACTAAAATATAAGAACATCAAATCTTCTATACAAACTCAGACAAAAGTCCTGGTACAAAGCTTGTCTGTCCAATCTGGGTATCAGACAGTCATTCTTACCTGATGCTGTTGATTTTAAGTAACTTATTTATAAACTAGCAAACAACTGATTCAATTTCATGTCTAATTACAAGATATTGTTCTGAATAAAATTTCCTTCAATGGCAGCACTGAACAATAACTAGTAATAAGTTAAAGCACAGCCTTCATTACAAAAAGTCCAATATGTCCATAACATTTCACAAAATGTTAAAATTTAGAGACTTCTTGTTACCAATTTGTCAAGCAAGAAAGTGACAGGAAGCTAAAATACATTTTAGTTACTGTATATAAACCAAACTTTGAGTGAGAAATGTAACAGAGTATGAGCCCACACTGCAACATTAAGCAATCTTTAGGTTGCCCCTATAAGAATCCTCTCCCCTTTCTCTTTCCCCCCCGTTTTTCCCCATAAAATAATATTAAGATTACTTCACAACTACCGTATTTATCGGCGTATAACCGCACTTTTCCCCCCTGAAAATAGGGGCAAATGATGTATGCGTGTTATACGCCCGATATAATGTAAGAAGCCTTCGGTGAATGCTGCTGGGATCGGGATCAAGGACACAAATGAAAGAAGGGGAGGGAGGAAGCAACCAAGCCTGTCCTTCTCTCTGGGTCAGCTCTGTCAGTCGCTCTCTCGCTTCTCCACCAGCACAGGAAGAAACTGCTTCAAAGAGCGCGGGGGCTTTTCCTGTCGCCGCAGCTTCCCTGAAGCGCCCGTTTCTCCCCACCCCCACCCGCCCGCCCGCAGTGCTCCGTTCTGCCTGCCTGCCTGCCTTCGTTAATGGTTGAATCGGAACAGCTTCGGCTGAGTAAAAGAGGCGAATAGTTATTATTCTCAGCGAAGCTGCTCCCAAACAACCAGAAACTAAGGCAGGCAGGCAGGCAGGCAGAATGGGACACTGTGGATTGAAGCGCCGCGGGGGTGGGAGTGGGGGTGAAACGGCGCTTTCCTGAAATTTCCCTCTTAAAATGAAGATGCGTGTTATACGCCTGTGCGTGTTATACGCCGATAACACGGTATCTTAATCTGGGCTGTTGAATTCCAGCCCAAATATTAAAGATTCAGCAATATCTTCCAAACCTTGCTTGCCTTACTGCTGTTATTAACCTAGATTAATATAGGTAGTCCTTGAGTTATGACCACAAGTGAGCCCAATTTTTGTTGCTAAGCAAGATAGTTACTGTGTTTCTCCAACAATACGGCCTCCACCAATAGGAAGGCCCAGCATGATTTCTAGGCATGAGGTGAAATTAAGCCCCGTCCCCAAAATTTAGGCCTATTTAAACCATGCATTTCCCCGCCATTTCTCACATCATTTGTTAGAACTACACGAGGTGAAGACAAATGGGGGGGGAAAGGTGGGGGTATGGGGAGAAAACTTGCCTTTAGGAGTGCCCTGCAGGTAGCCTAGGCTAGAATACCCCGATAGCCGATAGAAACTCCCTGAAGGCAGAGTCCCCAGCCGCTTCAGGGCGAGGCGTGGCTGCCCATGTCCCCTCGCCTTTAGGGCAGTCTCTTTTGGGTGAGGGAAGCTCCCCCATTACAGTCACCAGCCACTTCGATCGGCCGGTAGAAGCAGCCTCGGGCGAGCACACACACACACTTCCCTCGCCTCGAGGCCGCTTCTACCGGCCGATCAAGTGGCTGGTGACTGCATTTGGGGAGCTTCCCTCACCCAAAAGAGACTGCCTAAAGGCAAGGGGACATGGGCAGCCACGCCTCGCCCTGAAGCGGCTGGGGACTCTGCCTTCAAGGGAGCTTTCATCTGCCGACAGAAGCGGCCTTGTGGCAAGGGGAGTGTGTGTGCGTGTGTGTGTGTGCGCTCGCCCTGAGGCCGCTTCTACCGGCCAATCGAAGTGGCTGGTGACTGCACTTGGGGAGCTTCCATCGTCCAAAAGAGACTGCCCTAAAGGCGAAGGGACATGGGCAGCCATGCCACGCCCTGAAGCAACTGGGGACTCTGCCTTCGGGGAGCTTTCGTCGGCTGATAGAAGCAGCCTCGCTGCGAGATATGTGCGTATGGGCCGCTCTAGGTGGGGGAGGAAATTAAGTCACCCCCCAAAAGACGGCCTAGCTGTTTTTTCAGGGGTCAAAAAAAAAATAAGGCCTGGCCTTATTTTGTGAGAAACACGGTATTAAGCGAGTTTTGCTCCATTATACAACCTTTCTTGCCACAGTTACAATTGTTAAGTTAGTTACACCATTGTTAAGTGAATCCTGCTTCCCCACTGACTTTGCTTGTCAGAAAGTCAAGAAAATATCATATGACCCTAGGACACTGCAACCATCATAAATACATGCCAGCTGCCAAGCTTCCAAATTTTGATCATGTGTCCATGGGGAAGTTGCAATATTTATGTGAAAACAGTCATGTCTACTTTTTTGGTTCACCACTGATTGGTTCAAAATTGGGAAAGGAGTCTGCAAGGCTGTATATTGTTGCCTTTTAACTATTTAACTTACAGGTGAAACTCAAAAAATTAGAATACTGTGCAAAAGTTCATTTATTTCAGTAATGCAACTTAAAATGTGAACCTAATATATGAGATAGACTCATTACATGCAAAGCAAGATAGTTCAAGTTGTGATGTGTCATAATTGAGATGATTATGGCTTACAGCTCATGAAAACCCCAAATCCAGAATCTCAGAAAATTAAAATATTGTTAAAAGGTTCAATATTCTAGGCTCAAAGTGTCCCACTCTAATCAGCTAATGAAGCCATAACACCTGCAAAGGGTTCCTGAGCCTTTAAATGGTCTCTCAGTCTGGTTCAGTAGGAATCACAATCATGGGAAAGACTGCTAACCTGACAGTTGTGCAGAAAACCATCATTGACACCCTCCATAAGGAAGGAAAGCCTCAAAAGGTAATTGCAAAAGAAGTTGGATGTTCCCAAAGTGCTGTATCAAAGCACATTAATAGAAAGGTATGTGGAAGGGAAAAGTGTGGAAGAAAAAGGTGCACAAGCAGCAGGGATGACCGCAGCCTGGAGAGGATTGTCAGGAAAAGGCCATTCAAAAGTGTTGGGGACTTTCACAAGGAGTGGACTGAGGCTGGAGTCAGTGCATCAAGAGCCACCACACAGACGTATCCTGGACATGGGCTTCAAATGTCATATTCCTCTTGTCAAGCTGCTCCTGAACAACAAACAATGTCAGAAGCGTCTTACCTAGGCTAAAGAAAAACAGAACTGGTCTGTTGCTCAGTGGTCCAAAGTCCTCTTTTCTGATGAGAGCAACTTTTGCATCTCATTTGGAAACCAAGGACCCAGAGTCTGGATGAAGAATGGAGAGGCACACACTGCAAGATGCTTGAAGTCCAGTGTGAAGTTTCCACAGTCTCTGTTGATTTGGGGAGCCATGTCATCTGCTGGTGTTGGTCCACTGTGCTTCATTAAGTCCAGGGTCAATGCAGCCATCTACCAGGAGATTTTGGAGCACTTCATGCTTCCTTCTGCAGACGAGCTTTATGGAGATGCTGACTTCATTTTCCAGCAGGACTTGGCACCTGCCCACACTGCCAAAAGCACCAAAACCTGGTTCAATGACTGTGGGATTACTGTGCTTGATTGGCCAGCAAACTCGCCTGACCTGAACCCTATAGAGAATCTATGGGGCATTGCCAAGAGAAAGATGAGAGACATGAGACTGAACAATGCAGAAGAGCTGAAGGCCACTATTGAAGCATCCTGGTCTTCCATAACACCTCAGCAGTGCCACAGACTGATAGCTTCCATGCCACGCCGTATTGAAGCAATAATTGCTGCAAAAGGGGCCCAAACCAAGTACTGAGTACATATGCATGCTTATACTTTTCAGAGGTCTGATATTGTTCTATGTACAATCCTTGTTTTATTGATTGCATGTAATATTCTAATTTTCTGAGATTGTGGATTTGGGGTTTTCATGAGCTGTAAGCCATAATCATCTCAATTATGACAAATCATAGCTTGAACTATCTTGCTTTGCATATAATGAGTCTATCTCATATATTAGTTTCACCTTTTAAGTTGCATTACTGAAATAAATGAACTTTTGCACGATATTCTAATTTTCAAGTTTCACCTGTATATGCAGAACACATCATGAGAAAGGCAGGGCTAGATGTATCAAAAGTTGGAATGAAGATTGCCGAGACAAACATCAACAACCTCAGATATGCAGATAATACCACTCTAATAGCAGTCTTGATGTGGGTGAAGAAAGAGAGTGCAAAAGTTGGTTTGAAACTCAACATTAAGAAAACTGGCAGACAGGACAGAATAATAAAAACAAGGGCAAATAGGCTGAAAAACAGCTTCTATCCCAGGCAGTAGCTCTTTTGAATTCTGCTGTATAGTACAGTGTTGGTGCAGTGTCAGGCGTATTCGGTTCAATGTGTGGAGGGTAAAGGATGTGTGTTTGTGTTTATTTTCATGGTCATGGTCATGATGTGCACTGAAGATGGTGTTTCATTTCGTTGTACGAGGTGCAGTGACAATAAACTAAACTAAACTAAACTAAAATCACGGCATCCAACCATCTCAATTCCTGGCAAATAGATGGGGGGAAAATTGAAGTACCGTATTTGCAGGCGTATAAGACGACCCAGCGTATAAGGCGACCCCCACCACCACGGAACGCCCTCCAGAAATCCCGGGGCTGCAGCGGCAGGGCAGGGAGTGCCAGGGCCGTGGGAAGAGCAGGAAGGCTGCAGCCTCGGGCGGAGAGACGGGCGGCGGGATGAAGCGGAGCGGCGCGGGGATCCGGGAAGCCAGAGGCGCCTTCGCTGCGTCAACAAGCATCCAAAGCCGGCAGTGGATATACCGGCGTATAAGGCGACCCCCACTTGGGGCATGTTTTTCGGGGCAAAAAGTCATCTTATACGCCCGGCAAATACGGTAGTGACAGATTTTATTTTCCTGGGCTCCAAGATTACTGCAGATGGGGACTGCAGCCAAAAAATTAAAAGACGCTTGCTCCTGGGGAGGAAAGCTATGGCAAATCTAGACAATATACTAAAAAGCAGAGACATCACCCTGCCAACTAAAGTGTATATAGTCAAGGCTATGGTTTTCCCCAGTTGCAATGTATGGCTGTGAAATTTGGACCATAAGAAAGGCTGAGCGCCAAATAATTGAGCCTTTGAGGCCTTTGAACTATGGTGCTGGTGAAGACTCCTGAGAGTCACTTGGACTTCAAGGCGATCAAGCCGGTCAGTCCTAGAGGAGATCAACCCTGACTGCTCTTTAGAAGGCCAGATCCTGAAGTTGAAACTCAAATACTTTGGCCACCTAATGAGAAGGAAGGACTCATTGGAGAAGAGCCTAATGCTGGGAAAGATTAAGGGCAATGGAAGAAGGGGATGACAGAGAATGAGGTGGCTGGATAGAGCCACTGAAGCAGTAGGACTCCAGAAGATGGTAGAGGACAGGAAGGCCTGGAGACGTTGTCCATGGGATTGCGATAGGCTGGACACAACTTCGCAACTAACAACCACCACTTTTTTCAATGTAATTTAACTTTGAACTGTCACTAAATGAATGGTTGTAAGTTAAGATTTACTTGTAGCAATTCTTAATGTTACAACAAATAATAAAACACTTATGCATTTGATACAAATTAATGAACTCCTAAGACATAAACTGTACATTTAGCTGTAGACCCGGGAAGTTATTTCAGAATATAGTATTGTAAGTCCTTAGTTCTTGGGGATATTTTGGGCAAACTCCCAAAAATAAAACAAAACTTGTAAAGTAACAGACTACAATGTCAGAAGAAAATATAGTTCAATAAATGTGTATTATTTATTAGTTCTAAAAAACTCAATTTATTTTTTATTTATATCACACCTTTATTATTGTCCAAGTATCCAGCTTTTCCAAGCATCCAGCTTTTCTTTCAAAGAAGGGACTATTTTAAATTATTTTTATCTCAAGCAATATTATTTGGATGAAATGTTGAACAAATGTTGTTCAATCAGTCATCATGCTGTGATCTTCAAATATTCCATTACCTGTTACAGCAAAGGAGAAATGTAATTTGTCCACTTAGTAGCGGCATGATGATTTGCTGGCCAATTTGATAAACATAAAAACATCAGATAAATATTACAACTTTGAGGGTTTTTAATTTAAATTGAGCTGGTTTTAAAGCAGCATTTATACTTCTAAATGCTTAAAAGTGTTAAGGGAAGATGTTAAATACTGTATTTTAATATTCAACTATGTTTGAAAAGATATAACATGGATTTTGTCTTTTCCATTGCAGGCATTAGGTTATCTACCTTGAATTTGCATAATAATGTTATATTTCTGAGGAAAAATGGCAATTAGTTCAAATTTTCTCGAAATAGACCATTTTTTAAAAACATAACATTTTAGATGTATATCAATGAAATAGTACAGTAAAGAATAAAAAGAATATAATAATTTAAACTTTTTAAAGTCACAAAGTAGTTATAGAAAGCAAAATAAAAACAAAAAAAATCTATTATTACTAAAGATAAGTTTATACTGATAAAAACATCTTTATTGTCTCTCAATTTCCTTGTATCTATTTGCAAACTACAAAAAAGTGATGCAATTTTATTTTTTTTTTTAAATTTCCCTGCATGTTTCATAATGCTATACACCCGACATTCAGGCATTCTAACATCTCACCCTATTTTAACTATTACTATGATCACATTCATGTAATTGAATTTCATCAAATTTGTGCACTAATAATGAGCCTCTTCTTTTTTAAAACTTGCATTGTTTTTTTCTGACAGAACCCTCCTTTTCTCCATTTTGAACACATGATTAATAGGGCGTAAACCACAACTGCAACTGAACAAGCAGACCCGTTAACAGTACCTCACATTAACTGAATTTTGGTATCCTAAACATGATCTGATATCAATTTACAATATAAGCTAAACTGAATATTGCATTATTTGAAATCACAATCTACCTGTAAGCCTAAGTAATTTATTAACACACTTATCCACTTAAACTCTTTCCTGTAACTAGTTGACAAATTTTAAAAGTATATGTCCCAATATAGTTGCTTAAAGAATCTTAAAATGTTTTTTTAAAGCCTTTTAAAAATGTTGTTTAATAATCTTTAAGTAGTGGTCATTTGATAAATAACTCCAGAGTTGCTGATATAATCTTAAAATTAATTTGCTTCCTTTTTATCCCCCCTCCTCCCCCAATCCTTAATGCTGAAAATTCTATGATCAAAATCTTTGTTTGAGGAGTGAAAAGGAATTATCCACCTAAACAATGCATTACATTACATTGTGTGGTAGAACCAGTTGAGTGTAGTGGATAAGGTGCTGGCCTAGAAACCAGGAGACTCTGGGTTCTAGTTACACCTTAGGCATGGAAATCAGATGGTTAATTCAGCCCAACTCACAGGACAGTTGATATGGGAAAATTAAGAAGAGGAAGAAGTATTATGTATATTTGGTGCCTTGAGTATTTTAATAAAAAGTAAAAATGCTGTACACTATGTGTCCTCTGTACAAAAACAGAATCTATGAGGTTCCTGTGATTTATGAACCATTTGGTATCCCGTTTTAATTGGTGGACATTAGTCACAACTCAGATAAATGCTAGTTATTGTGGAGGGTGGCTGTTAATCAATGGGAGAGGTAAGAAAGAGAAAGATTAATCTTAAATCTTAAATTAATCATTTATGCTTTAACACTTTTGTATCATCTATGTGGCTGAATGTTCCTAATGAAGATTTACATCTCTATCACACTTGAAAAAATAAACAATAAATAATAACAATGTTGTGACTTGTAAAATGGAAAAGTAGTTAATCCTCTTTTATCACTATCATAATTTTAATTATTTTTCCACTATTACACTTCTACCTAATAATCTAAATTCCAAATAGCTCTAAGATAGAAATCCTGCCTAGTCACTTATTTCCAAATACATGTTTAAGAGGGGGGAAATGTTGCACAAGCAGCGTTTGACTTTGACTTTGACTTTTGCGCAGCATAAAGTCTGTCCAATCAGATTAAAGTGTGTAATATATCAGTGACCTTTTAATATGACAAAAAAAAAAAAAAAAAACCAGCTTGTGCATATACTGAACATGCTTCATGAATGGATATTACTAAATCATCCTCCATCACCTAAATGAAAAAATTGTAAACTTTACTAGAGTGAAGTTCCTATGAGGAACATACATTTAAGGAATATTTAATACAGATATATAAATAAGGTGTCAGTAATAGTTCAAATATGAACTTAATCAGCACATAACAGAATTATTACTAAAATGAATACTTCTTAGAGAAAAATTACATTGTTAGATGTTTCCTGAATTCAGAGAAAATGGTCATTCTACAATCACACCACTCTTTAGTATTTTTTAAATTAGAAGTTAGAAGCATTTAAAAAATTAATTAGATGCTTAGCAATCCAAGCAATATAAATGAACAAGTTCATAATACAACTATTATAAGATAGCTTTAAAACACAGTAATTCTCTCCAGGGCTGAAAAATCAAATATAATTTGCTAACTTGAGTTTAAAAATAAGTTGACTGAAAATCTAAAAATGAATTAAAACTTATTTTTAAGCTTTTAATGTAAACAATAGTAAAATGGCAAGTTCAATAACATTTAAACACTGTCACCTATAGTTAAAATTAGCAAAGATAAGATTTACACATGAAACTCTTGGGAGCTGCTGTCAGTAGATAAACCAATGATCTGATTTGACATAACACAGCTCTCTTCATAAAGTTATTCAACTTTTCCACAGCTAAAACTTCAAATTTCAATACTGACATCTGTGGAACTGAAGGATTTTCCAGCCCTAGTTGTTTTTTTTTTTTTAATTTTACAACAAAATTAAAACTAAAGCTTTTCATGCAGCAAGTCAGCCTACAAATGTGGTTACAAAATAAGTGCCAATACTCCAGTCTTATCACACTTTACCAGTTTATGATGTTCATCAGGAAACAATCACCTTGATGTAAGGAAAACTTCAATGCATAAAAAACCTACAATGAAGAATCCATGTTTAAAATGCAGCACTGTTTATAATTCTAATATTATAAAAATAATAAATATTTCTTAGAACTGTCTCTAAAGGAAAAGTCAGCCATTTCAATTGCATAGTACACAATGAGGATGTTTCTTTCTTCTGTTATACACTGCATTTCTTTATTTTACCGATATGTCTTTTACGTCTTTATGGTATTCTTTACATATTGTAGGAAATCTGGATTTTAAGAACTCCAAATATGTTTTTTTGATTACACCCCTTGTGAATTTATAACTATAGTCTCACTACGTGAAGAAATCAACTGTTCTTGGAAGCCATCTATAATCATATATATCTTATTTATTATTTGGCTTATTGAGGTTTATTGAATTAACAGTTGTATCACATTGAGCCACAAATTAGTGAGAGAGAGAGAGAGAGAGAGAGAGAGAGAGAGAGAGAGAGAGAGAGAGAGGGAGAGAGGAGGGAGAGAGATATCTCACAACAAAAGTAAAGCAAAATTTCTATCTGGGAAAGCATTTGCTTTTAGACAGAGCCTGGAACCCCCAGAGAGCGCATCCCCGGTTGGTGGATTGGAGGCCTTACCAGTATGGCTTTATGCTATAATGGCAGGTTGGAGGGAATCAAACATCTCCCGTGGACCAACAGGCCTGGTGAGTGGCAGATGGCTCATCAGTATTGACTGAAGGCGGAGGCCATATTGGCTTCAGAAGAACAGCATATGGCAGGGGTGGGCAAACTACGGCCCGCGGGCCACATCCGGCCCGTTGGTCTGTCCAATCTGGCCCGCCCCTGAAAAAAATCGCTGGGCGTGGCGTATTGCCCTGTGCCGCGTGGCCCCCAAAGCTGCAAAACAGTGCGGAGCGCTCTCGGGGTAGGAAAGAAAAGAAGTTTGCAAAGGCCTCGGCTGGGAGTTCGAAATCACCTTCAAGTGCGACCTCTCCGAAGGTGAGTCCCCGCCAATCCCCCTTTTTTTCCTGGGGCTTCCAGGCTTAAACTTTGCAAAGGCAAAGTTTGCAGGCTGGAGCGTCTTCCCGCCGAGGAGTGGGAAGGGTTCCGCCCGGCGCGCTGGAGCGGGCGGGCTGCCCTTCCTCTCTGCCTCCTTCTCTGCCTCTCCTCTGCTCCTCATAGGCCCTGAGCTTCTTTACTTGGGCAGCCAGAGCCACCTAAAGCAGTTCCACCGGCTCTGCTCAGGCCGCTGGGGCTGTCAGAGCCACCTAAAGCTAGGTGCTGGTGGAGCCTTGCCCTGCCTTGGTGCCCGTTTCCCGGCTCGGCGGTCCTGCTCGGGTGGCACTTTAAAAGCCTGCTCCCAGCACCCGAGCAACTTCCCAGCAACTTTCGGCTTCCTTTTAACTCATGGGCGCTCGCGCCTGGCCCCGAGCCGTGCAGCGGAGGGAAACCCGGAGCGCTGCGGGTCGCCTCCTCCAGCAGCCCACCCGCCCGCCGGCGAACCTTCCCGCTCCTCGGTGGGAAGACGCTCCCGCCTGCAAACTTTGCCTGTGCAAAGTTTAAGCCTGAAGCCCCAGAAACCCGAGCAACTTGCGGCTTCCTTTTTCCTCACGGGCGCTCACGCCTGGCCCCAAGCCGCGCGCGGAGGGGAAGCCCAGCGGGCGAGCGGGTGGGCTGCTTGGAGGAGGCGACCGGCGGCGCTCCGGGTTTCCCCTCCGCCGCGCGGCTCGGGCCAGGCACGAGCGCCCACGAGTTAAAAGGAAGCCGAAAGTTGCTGGGAAGTTGCTGGGGTTTCCAGGGCTTCCAGGCTTAAACTTTGCACAGGCAAAGTTTGCAGGCGGGAGCGTCTTCCCACCAGGAGCGGGAAGGGTCCCGCCCGGCGGGCGGGCAGGCTGCTTGGAGGAGGCGACCCGGCGGCGCTCCGGGTTTCCCCTTCTCCTTCTCTGCCTCCTTCTCTGCCTCTCCCCTCTTGCTCCTCATAGTTGCCCTGAGCTGGTGCAGTTCTTTACTTGGGCAGCCAGACGCCCGCAGCAGCGCCCGCAGCAGCAACAGGCAGTTCCGCCCGGGCTCTGCTCAGGTGTCCGGCTGGGGCTGTCAGGAGTTGCTACCGCCGGCGCGGCTCGCGCGCTCCAGTCCCGCGTTGCCTTGGGAAGGGAAAGGCAAAACCAGGAGCCGCTGAGCCTGAGCCTCCGGTGCCGCTGCTGCCGTTGCAAAGCACCGCCGTGGCTCTTCCTTTTTGCCTTTCCCTTCCCGAGGCAACGCGGGACTGGAGGCCGTGCCGGCGGTAGCAACTCCTGACTCAGGGGGCCTCCGAGGGGAGGGGAAGGAGGAGAAGAAGGGGGGGAAAGGGGGGGCGATTCCCAAAAAATCTTGTGATGACCCGGCCCATCTGTCAAATTTTAAAAGTCAATGCGGCCCCCGAGCCAAAAAGTTTGCCCACCCCTGGCATATGATGTGGTGGCAGCCACTTGAACAGTGTCTGCACAATGCTGTAGAAAGCAAAGGGAACACTACTACACTATATATTTCCCAGGAAAATCATGATAATGGTGGCAAAACCTAACCTTAAACCTAAATTTAAAATAGGATTGCCAACATGATTGCTAACATCCGAAGATATGGCACAAGAAGATGAATGAATACACACACATACAAACTATGATAAATAAATTATGAAGTAGCACAATACCTGATCCTACCCTAATACCTAGGGTTAAAGTGCAGGTAGGCCTGCACTGTTCTCTTTAAAACCAGGTTACAAAGCTATATAAAGTCAAGTAATATAACTATGATGACAGAAAAAACTTAAAGAGTAAATATAGTAAATTTGCTGTAACTATAAAGGCAGCCTATTAATTTAAATGCATGAACTTTTCATATGCTGACTAACCCATGTAGTCTGGTGCTATTCTCTACCCTTTTCAATGTGATGTTTTCTTCCCATCTAGTTTACTTTCTTTTTGCAAGTTTCTTGGAGGAAACTTATCATTTAAAGCCTTTTTTTAACCTTTTATATAATTGCTCAAGTTTTTCTGAACTTTTATCCAATTTTGCAATAAAAGAAAAGGAAGCAAGGATTATTGACATTCAGAAAAGGCAACGCTTGCTTTCCTTTGGTAAATAGTTCCTTATATAGGATTTGTTTCTGGGATAGAATGGAAAACTGAATGAAAAAAAAGAAAGGACCATCAGTTTTAATAAGGTTTACAATACTTTAACAGTAATTTATTCTAAAATCCATAGGAAACGGTAAATGCACTTTTTTTAACACGGCAACTGAATATTAGACTACCCCAAATGTATATGTAGCAGGATATATATTACACTTTTCATTAATCTAATATTTTTTTTCCAAAAAATCCTTGGTAAAATTATACAAAGTCATAGTAATTGTACTATTTTGATGCAAACTGCTGTGAAAGTCACTGAGAAAACAACGGTGGTCTCTGGCAAAAATATTTATTTGGTCATAAACATTTTTGTGCCCTTTATTGAATTAAATTAGTGAACATTCAAAAGAAATTGTACACAGATCCATGTAAAACATCAACCACATGAGTCTTTTATAATGAAATTTTAAAATATGAGAAGGTGACAACCAATGTAGATTTAAGAGGGGCTGGGTGGTATGACAAAGAATGTGTCCTCTGGAATGAGGTTTTCCTTCAAGATCCATGTGAGTCCCATCTTACTAATGTTTCAGACAGCCTTAAGACTGGCTTTTGGTCTGGATATGATGGGAGTAGTGCCTTGTGAGAAGAAGATGTATGTGTTACTGCCACCAAGTTTTGTCATCTTTGCGGTTTGTTTTTTCTGATTTTTTTTCTTCTATTGCTGCATTTTTTTATCATTTTCATATTTTTGTATGAATTGCCCAGAATCACTGGGAGTTAGGCAGTGTACACATTCAACAAAATAAATAAAATTTGTCCCAGCAAATAACCTGAAGAATCATTTTCTACAATTGTGTACAAATTTGCTTACTTATTGAGACATATTCATAGTGTCTCTTGCATCCCACATTAGCAAAAATGTATGTAATTGGAATCAAATAAAAGATTATATTCAATGGCTAAAATCAGGCATGCGAATGCTATCCAATAGTAGGCTTACTTTTATTTTTTATTTGTAGTAGGCTTACTTTTATTTTTTATTTGTATCCCGCCTTTACTATTTTTATAAACAACTAAAGGCATTGAATATATCCGACATATCTTCCTCTTCCTTTTTCGTCCTCCTTTCCCTACAACAACGACCCTCTAAGATAGGCTGGTCTGAAACAGAATGACTGGACCAGAGTCACCCAGTTAGATTTCATGGCTAAGGCAGGACTTGAACTCACAAACTTTTAAACTTACTTTTAAAGTAAGTTAAAAAGGGGTAAGGATACATAACTCATTCCTCCTTTTTGAATGGTAGTTAGTCACACTTGTTTTTCTGGGCTTTGTAGCCTAATATTATCCTCTCCACTTACCGGCATTTATCCAGCAGGTTTGAAGAGCAGCACTTTCAAAATAACTGTCAATTTTACCTCCCCCTATTGCTTGTTCCACAGTAGTAGGGAACTTTTGAACATGGCAAGAAGCAATCATCTCCCTCTTCTTTATTCCATTAATAAGAGCAACTCTTTATATCAAAGAGCACCAAGGAACAGAATTGCAGTTGGTGCATCCCAGCCTATCTTGGCACATAAAAGAAACATCTGAGAAAGACAAAGGTAAATTCTTCTTTTCTTCCTACAAACTACTTTAAAAATTAATTTACTACAATTTTCTGGCTTTGCTTTATATTCTGATAAGTGGAATTTTCAAAGCATGGTAAGATAAACTATGGATAAGGAGATTAGCATTGAGTAATCTCTTGGTACCACTGAGTACTATATGTACACACAGTCAAAATGGATGAGGAAATTACATACAAACTTGAATGTTCTACAAGAGATTGTATTAAACTCCTCTTATAATGGAAAAACCAATTTAAGGCTATACTTTGCATATATACTTCTTTCAAAACATGCGTTCTAAATAAGTGAAAATCTCCCTCAAGTCAAGCTTGATTATAACAATCTTAATGAAAATAGAAGAATCTTTTTACTAATTACTGAGAGAACACTACTGAGACTAGATTTGAAGTCCCAGTAACATAAAGAATTATTTGATAACAACTGGAAATTTGTAAAAGCTTCTAATGCAAAAAACAAGGAAAAGACATACTTTTAAATAAACCAGTAAAATTAAAGAAAAAATCCTACTATCTCAAAATGCTTTCATCAACACATTAAAATATAATTAATATGTTCTTGCTTCCAACAAAATTAACATTTCCCACCCAGAATTATACTAGGAAGTATTTTGAGAACTAAATGGTTTGCAATATTATTACTGTTTTGAAATTTTAAGAGTATTAATCTTATTCAGCAACTGGGGTGGAAAAATAGAACACCCCCCTAAAAGTGTTTGCTTAAAAACAGTTGACCTATTATCACAAACCAGAGTTTACTGCTTATTGTATAAAAAGTATTCCATGGATTTCCTTACACTTTACATAAGTTTTGAGAAGACAAAAATTTTCTTACTAGTAAAAGTCCAGTAAAGACGAAGAAGCAGATTTAATGGAAGTAGAAGATATAAAACAATCTGGCCCTAACTCATTCTCTGTTCACCAGCAGTTGACATGTAAACATTTTAGATATCAAAAATTGTCCAAACTGAAAGAGCAAAAGGGAGCAAGGCAAGGGATGTAAGGTGATGGACTTACCTATTAAAAAAAAATTAATTAGAACAATCATCCTAAAGTTTATAAATTACAAAAATAATATGCAAGAAAAAAGAAAAATAAAGTAGTAGCTGCAGATTTTCTTTAGAGCTATAAATATGGATGTAACTTCTTCCCCATGACTTTTTCTATAATCTATTTTTTTCTAATCATCAAAACCATGTATCATAATTTCATGTTTTTACATTTCATCAAAACGTCTACAAGGGATTTCCTGTAACCATTAAACTTTTTTAAATCAAACTGTCAACTGATCATCTCAGCAAGTTCCATCAACTACACAATCCATTCCTCCATTGTGGTAATATTGAATGCTTCTACTTTTGTGCATAAAATAAATCTTGCTACAGTAATTATATGTAAAGACAATATATAAAGTCAAAGTTCCATTAATTCTTACAGCTGCTTAACAATCAGACCAAATATAAAAGCTACAGGTTTCTACTGTATCTTAATTTTTAAAAATCTTCTGAATATATTAATTAAGTTCAAACTTTTCTGTGTTTTTGTATGAAAACCAAGCACTTCTTGTTTATATTTCCAAGAATAAATTGGAATAGCTTTATACATTCTAGAGTCTACATAATTTTTTCTGGTGAAATATATCAATGATACATCATTTTATAAAACTACTCTTAAAGATTACAACATTATGTAAATTTCAATTATTTCAACCATACATTCTGCCATTGTTCCATTTGTGCATTGTAAGCATTTTTAGCCTGTGCTATCATACATTATTTCCCTTATGTTTGAATTTTTAAGAGACGTTTATACAATTTAGCAATATCATTTTCATCATCTGCACACAGTTCTATTTTAACCTCAGTCTTACAATGCTCAAAACCAAAACTTATTTTATCTATTCTCTAGTAATTGTAGATAAGACTGTCACTGACAAGTGTAACCTTCTGCCTCCAGATCCTCCCTTGACTTTTATTTTGCATTTTATATTTTTCTTGACAAAAATCTAATATGGTTAATAAGTTAGCCATTTGTCTTTACTTATCATTTCTCTTCTATGAAATACTTCTTGTGCTTAGAGCAACAAAGATACTTTTGGACATAACCTGGATTTATATCTGTTCCATTTTCTCAGTATGCAAATCTAACAAAATTATTTTTGAAATCTACATTAAGCTTAGCTTTATCATACTTAAATATCCACACAACCCAAACTCATGCCATATCCATCTAGCTCCAATTTGTGAAATGCTATTATCCATTATTACAGCATCTACTTCTTGAAATTTCAATATCTTTTTCTTTTCTTAATCTATATGCTTTAATTTATTTGCAAATTCAATTTTGTAACTTTATATATTTTTCTTCATTATTCTTACTGTTAACAGGTTTACAGGTTTAATTTGTTAAGAAATACATCTTTTCTGGATATTCACTTCATCTCATCCAAAATATTGGGTGAGATTTTCTCGTTTCTTCTTTAATTCAATATTCATTACATTCTGCAAAACAATCTCTGATAAAAACTTTACTTTTGTCCCACTCCAATCTTAAATCTGTGCCTTAATTATTTTCAATTTTTTGTTAATTTCTTTTACACAACCTATAGCTATTGCTTCTTTCTCTAATACCATTCCATTTAATTTCTATCTAAAAGAACTAGATTTCTTTTTATAGATCAAATCCACAGGATTATGATCAGAAAAAAATCTTTGGTAAAATCTCTCCTTTAAAGATCCTAATAGACAGGTTTTCCTAAACGATTCAACAGGAGATCACATTCATTGGATTGTAATCCAAAAATCCTCAGAAATTCACTTATGGTACAGATAACTCTTCCTTCATGTTATAATGTAGGAAAATATGTAATTCTCATAATTTAACTTGTATAAATATAACCCTCTTATTTTGTGTACTTTTCATAGTTTTTAATTATGAATGTTTTATATGTATTATTTTTAATTAAGAGTTGTACCCAACCCAGAATCACTTTCTTGTGAGACGTGTGGCCATACATATATGAAAAATAACTGAGGAAAAATAAAATGAAATCTGTATTTTAACACAAATCAAAAATATAATATTCCACCAAACAGTACTACAAATTCTCACAGGGAACTGCAATTATTATTTAGTTTGTTACCTTATGTAAGGCTAACAAACTTAAGTTGATTTTACTTGTATCATATAAATTGTTTGAACCAATAGTTTACTGTGAATCAATTAAAGTAAAGGATTATGAGGCTATGTTTTACTAAGTTTCACCTAGTCCAGGGGTGTCAAACTCAGGTTGTCATGGCAGCGTCATGTGACATATTGGGACTTTTTCCCCGTTCACTAAACCGGACATGGGCATGGCCAGAGTATGACGCATCCAGATCATGGGCCCAGAGTTTGACAGCCCTGACCTAGTCCTAGTGCAATGCATCTATGAAGTTGGAGTAGAAGGTAAAAAGATGTAAAAGAACACGTGTTTTGCACTATTTAAATTTCTATTCTTCTAGTCTCATAAATCATAGCTTTAACTTAGCTTGTTTCATTTGTCTTAGTTTGTCCAGATACAAAAAGTGTAACAAGCTTTGATTATTGAAAAATGGAAACAAAGTTTCTGAACAGTTGATGCATAGTTCAAAACATCTAGAATGAAAGTCAGGAGGGCTGCTAAGGTAACTGTAACAGTTTTGAACTATATTTTGATGATACAACTGAAGCAACCCAGTAATTTGCATTTTGAGCATAATGCACAGAGTATTCTTTTGAAGGGCAAAAATACTTCATTTAAAGCTCTGTTGGCCTCAGCTACAACTTGAATAAAGTTGAATAAAATGGTTTAAAGAATCCACTGATGATTCAGTGAGAAAAAAGTATGGTGGGAAAGAAAAAGTTGACACATAACCGTACTTAATATTCACTACTGGATTAACTTCCATCAAATATGTAAAGCAGCCCTTCCTGACCCTATTAAAGGTTAAGGTAACCAACACAGGCTTAATTCCTGATGAAAACGTGTGGTTTTCTTGCAAACAATACAGAAGCAGGTTACCACTAAATCTGTCTCTCTTGCTTACAGCCCCATAATTCTCTTTCTGTTAAAGCAAATTCTAATCAGGTCCAGCCCACCTTGGTTTCCTAATACAGACAAGATCAGCCAGCAGAACTGCCATTGCATGTTTTTAATCTTTAAATGTGAATACCACAGTCGTCTTGCAACAGAAATCTACATAAATCCGTTTGAAAACCAATCCTCCTTTATATGCTGTTAAAAGATTTGGCCACCAGATAAACTCATCAATGCACAACCTTCGCCTGAAACCTCCCCACACAGATGTGACCCGAGTGCACCGTGGAGGAAGAAATGAGATGAAGCTCCTCCCTAGTGTTGTCTCTCTTTTGTGTGCATTTAGGGAGGAGGTCAAAGTAGAAAGGTAAGCCGCTCTTTCCAAACCTGTAACTAAAACAGCGCAGGAAATGAAATCCTAGAGCCCATTCTACTTTCCCCTTCTGTAATTACAGGTCTTGTCCCACTTCATTTCCCCTTTGGGCAGAGGAGCAAATTCAGCCGACTGGGGGAAGAGGTGGATGAAAAAGAAGACCCAAGGCGCCAATTTCGAATTCCTGGCGCCAGCAAAACCCCTGCGGTTTTCTGAAGGGGCGACCAGATATGGGAACCCCCCCCAAAATAGCCTCGGCTCTGCAAAACCATCACGTCTCCAGCAGCAGAGAGGAGAAAGGTGAGGGACGCTGGTCTTCGCCCCCCCAACCTCCATCCCCAATGCCAACCCCACGTCCGATTCAGCTGCTATTGAGGCCCAGCGAACTGGCTGTTACTGACCTCTCCGGGCTCCGGGGCCGGGGCTGCCGCTTTTGGGGTTCCTGCGGGGAGCCATGTCTCCTCCTGTCAGGTAACAAGGCTGCCTGGAAGTGCAGGAGCCAAGAGCTGGGCGGGGCCGGCACGAGGGTGAGGATGGCAATACTAACCTGAAGCAGCTCCGCCCCGCGCGCTAAACTGACCCGGCGGCCACGTGAGCCAAGCCCTCTGATGATGACACAAGAGTGGCAGCCAGGCTCAACCAATCGCGACGCAGAGATGGAAAAGCCGATCGGAACCTCATTGGTGAATGGAGGAAACGTCGAGGACGTTAAAAGTTCGCCTGGGCGTTGTCGTTAGCCGCCGGGAGCGGTAATCGCCTGGAACGTGGCACTGGGGAAAGTGGGGTGCAGAGTGGAGGGCGTGTGTGGGGAGGGGGAGGAAGCCTGGCTTTGGGTCGATTGTCACGAAGGTGCGGCAGTTTGGCCGAACCGTGCTTGTTGCAAAGAGAAAGAAAGCGGAGTTACAGTTGCTGCAGCACATCCAATTTTATATCTTGTCAGTTTTATTTATTTATTTATTTATTTGATTTGCCAATTGTTTACAAGATAATAAGTATAAGTGTATACATAGTTGTGAATACATGAAATGGGTACATATAAGAAAAATAAAAGAATAAGAGAAACAATAGGACAGGGACGGTAGGCACGTTGGTGCGCTTATGCACGCCCCCTACAGACCTCTTAGGAAGGGGGTGAGGTCAATAGTAGACAGTCTAAGGTTAAAGTTTTTGGGGTTTGGGGAAGAAACTACAGAGTCGGGTAGAGTATTCCAGACATTGACCACTCTATTGCTGAAGTCGTATTTCCTGCAATCAAGTTTGGTGCGGTTAACTTTGAGTTTGTATCTATTGTGTGCTCTTGTGTTGTTATGGTTGAAGCTGAAGTATTCATTGACAGGTAGGACATTGCAATGTATGATTTTATATACCATGCTTAAGTCAGACCGAAGACGGCGTAATTCAAGGTTTTCTAGTTCTAGAATTTCAAGTCTGGTGGCATAAGGTATTCTACAACGAGTAGAGGAGTGGAGAACTCTTCTTGTGAAATATTTCTGGACTTTCTCAATTGTGCTAATATCAGATACGTAATGTGGGTTCCAGACTGATGAACTGTATTCGAGTATTGGTCTAGCAAATGTTTTGTATGCTCTGGTTATCTCAGTTACACTTTTATTTAATCGATCTCAGTTACACTTTTATTTAATCGATTGCGAATCTGCGTGCAGCCTACTCGGAGAGCGTCCTGCTCTTCCGAGGACCCAGGACAACTAACAAAATGAAAATATTTCTGAAAGTGAAAAACTGCGATTAACAACATGGTAATATGCACGGTGGGGCCATGCGTAAGGGCACCAGCGTGCCTACTGTCCTTGTCCTACTGTTCCTATTTATCCATTTATTCGTACTCATTTATTATGTATATACTTATACCTGTTTATACTTATATGTTTATATGTTATGTTCATACTTATACTTGTTTTCTCATACATGCTTGACAAACAAATAAAGTAATAAATGCTTGGCGAAAGAGGAATTTGCAGATTTTCCTAGCTCAGTACATTTTGACAGAGATGCAAACTTGAGGCGCTGTGGTCTGTGGCTGGAAGGCATGCCATGTGTCTCTTAAAATGAGATGGAGGATTTTGAAAAGAGCTTTGCTCCTCCTTTAACTAACAGTAACCCAAGACAGATTATTTAGTGTCAGCCTTAGTTTACTTTGCACCAGTTACAGCTTTCAGATTCTTCAAGACACCAATTGTGGAGAAATTTACCTTCTGTCTTGGTGGGTAAAGCAGAAAAAACTACAGGTAGTCTTTGACTTATAACAGTTTGTTTAGTGACTGTTCAGAGTTACAACGGCACTGGAAAAAGTGACGTATGACCACTTGTCACACTTATGAATGATGCAGCATCACCATGATCATGTGGTTTACATTTGCATGCTTGACAACTGACTCACAATTATAACAGCTGCAGTGTTCCAGGTTCACACGATCCCCTTTTGTGACTTGACAAGGAAAGTCAATGGCGCAGGCAGATTCACTTACAACCAGGTTACTAATTGAACAACTGCAGTGATTCACTTAACATGCATTTGTAAGGAAAGTCGTAAAATGGGACAAAACTCACTTTACAAAGTTCTCACTTAGCAACATAAATGTTGGGCTTCATTATGGTTGTAAGTTGAGGACTACCAGTATTTCAATTTAACTTTCTTCTTCCTGACCTGAACAGCATAGGGAAACAAGGTTGACATGAGCCATCTTCCAACAAACTTGGGTAAAGAAAAGATGCTTTATTTGCTGTTTGACTTAAGGTCTCAGCTGAATGACATACACATTAGCCTTAGGGTGCCATCCAATATGAGACCTTGAGTCAAATATCAATTAAGAGACCTTGACTTTACCTAAAGTTGGATGGAATATTGCTTGTGATATAATATAACTATGACTATGTAAACACATATTCAAACAGATACCCTCTTGATTTACTCAGATGTAGATTTATAAATATGAGGGAAAACTTGAAATAAAAGGCTGATAGGACATGGTTTTATGCATGTGGACTTGGAACTAAACTAATAGTAATCAGTACTATGCATGGGGCAAAAGAGAATGTAAACCGTTACTTTTGAGTCCTATCCTAAGATTTCTATTTGCCCAATGTCAAAAAAGCTGCCCCTAATGCTAGTAACAACTGTACCTCCTAGATTATGTTGGCCACCCACAACAAATTCTCACTGCTGCCACCTACCGCGATCTGTTTATGAAATTTGTGCATGCCTGGGGTAGAATAACTAATATTCTAGAAGATGAAAATCAAATTCAAAATTGTTCGATGAAAGTAATGGACAATATAATGTGTAAGAGAGATTAATGTTTAATAGAGATTAAAGCAACATTTTAATTTAATTGCATTAAATTAATAGATTTAGAGCAGGAGAGTATAGCAAAAATACTTCTGAAAAAGATTTTATATTAATAACCTATTAGAAACTCGATATGAATCAGCAGTGTGGCTACAAAAAGCACAGAAAGAGTTTGGATAATGACCAAGTTGCTGGACTAAAAGCCAGGAGACAAGGATTTCTAGTCTTCTCTTAGTCATGAAAGCTTACCGGACCTTGTTCTTTGTTAGGGAGGCGGGGATAGAGAGCAGCAGGAACATTAGATGTGTGCTTCCTTGACAAGAGACTGATAACAATTTAATATGAAAATGTTAGCCTGGATGAACAGACATATAATTTCCAAAGCACAGGAATCACTGTTCTACTTCATTTGGCATTGGTCACATTCATCTTTAATATTGAGTCTATAGTTCAAAAATTCAGATAATGTGGAAAAAGTTCAAAGAAGGGTGATGAGGGTGCTTGAGGGACTAGAAACCAAGTTTTATGATTTAAAGGAACTAAGAATGTTTTGTTCATATTGAGTCCTTGGTGCTCTCTGAGCTTGATTATTTTCCTGCAGATATATTATATGACTATGTAACCTCTTCTTATTTAGCTTAGCCTCTAAACATCTGGCTGACTGTGCACTAAGCGTAATAAATCAATATGCTCAAAATGGCCCAGTTTCATAACTCAATTGAACATTTGCCATGTCAAGTGTAGTCTTTCATGTCGTAAGTCTTTCAAAATATAAAGCAATTTTTCTTTCCTTTCTTAATACCCCTACTCCTACTAAGAAAGAGCTGGTAGAAGAACATGTAAGAATTATTTGTAAGAAGATCAAATATGATACTTCAAAACAAGTATTAAGATACATTGTACAGTTCTGTAAAAAAAATAGGGTGAATGGAGAAAAAAGACTGCCAAGGAAGCACTGAAAGTCAGGATGTTTAAATTTAAATTAAAGGTTTTTTTAAAAATCTCAGGAACAGACACACAATTAAAATAATTCTTTGTAAATCAAAGCTTTCATTGTAACTATTCTGTGGAATAAATTGATGCTTACATTTAGACAGGGAAGAGGACTACAAAAATAGTAAGTACATAGTGGAAAAATTGATCCATTTCAATTAATTGGTGATTACAGGGGAATATTCCATGATGCAAAAGTATGTCATATGTGTTCAAAATTTGGTTTCCTTGTTGAAGAAATAGTCAGCATTGCCTAAATCAGGGGTGTCAAACTTGTGGCCTGTGGGCCGGATGCGTCATGCACTGGCCACACCCATGCCCAGTTTAGTGAAGGGGGGGAAAAATCACACTGTGTCACATGACAATGCTAGTTTGACACCCCTGCCCTAAATCAAGCTACAGAAAGCAAGCCAGTTATTGTTCAATGGAATTTGTCCTTTTAGTACTGTTGAAATCAGAACAAAAACTGCAATGTATTCAGACCTCTCTCTCTTTAATGTTTTAGGAAAATTCCATCCACAGTTTAGTAAATAATTAACTTCTATCCTGAAGTGAATGCCCTTATATAAGTCAGGTTTTCTTACGTTCTTACCTTGTTTTGCTGTGGGTGAATTTAAATAACTATGCAATCTTATAGTAGTTTAAAATACAGTATTTTTTAATGTAAAAAACACAGTATAGTTTAAATGTTTATTCCACACAAGGCTTCATTTTATTCACAAATCATATAATCTTTAACTTTAAAGTATTTTGTATATATAAGGAATCGGTGAGGAAGTACAGATCTGTTAGATAATTTAGATGTTATCAAAAACTCTTCAATGGCCTAATGGCAATTGAGGTGGTTTTTTCCCCCAAACTTAACCTTTGTACTTTGTCAGTATCTGGTTAATCTGAAAACAGGATTGGCAACTATATCTGTCCTAGACTTTATTCTTTAACTTTATTCTTTATTTGGGCACCAAGAATTTAGATAGTTAAGATTCAAGTGGTTTGGACTGCCGCAAACTTTAGATTCCAGGATTTAGATTCTGCTTTCAAGGCTTTGGCCTAAAGCCACCAGTCAATTCTAAGCAAAGCACAAAGTGACTTATTTATGCAAATTTTGATCCAGTCAGTCAGCATGTATTTTGAATTAAAATGTTATTAATTTTTATGGAATTGCATTTAAGAGTAGAACAATGCAGATTACTAGTAAATGTACCATTACTACTTATTTATTAGAATATTATTCAGATTCATAAGAGATAGTTAAGTTGTAGAAATAAATTCTCTTTGTACCATTTCCCCCTTCCAAACAAAGAAAGCTTTGGTGAAGATACATTACACTTGTATACAGAATTCCCTCTGCAGATTTTATGACAAATGATAAGCAGGAATGTTACAATGCTTTGCAGGAATGCCCCTCATGATTGACTGCACAGCACACCAGCATTATATAAGTTCAGAATAAAACACCTGTGACTAATTACAATGAGTTAAGCAGGAGTTTTAATCATTAAGAATATTAACATCTAGATATGCAATTCAGTCTAAAAGTTAACTACTCCAAAATACAACTCAGAAGCTGTAATGAAGTTATAGATAAGTTGCTGTGATAGGGTTCAGAAAAGTAGCTATGCATTGCTAGAAATGTATTGTTAAGCCTGACCATTACTCTGGGATGATTTTTATATTTTGTTTTGTTTTAAACAAAATCCAGGTATATTATCTTAACTTGAGAAAAAATAAAGAATGTCTTAATCTTTTCTCGTATCGCAAATATTCTACTTAGAAATTCCTTCCAAACTGCGCTTCCCTTCCCTTTGGAAACTATGAAGAGTTGTCTTTTCTCCTTGGCTAACTTCCCTGTGCAAGTGTTATTATGCTTACAAAAGGGAAAAGAAAGGGACAAATTCCAGTGATAAATGAGTCAACACATAAAGATTGGGTATGGCCCATGGTCATACATTTGTTATTTCAACATTGCACACAAGCTCAACTCGTGCTGATTTCATATTTTCTTGACAGTAGGACAGAAGCAGTTGATCACTGTTTTCTTCTTTTTGTATTTATTTCTCAACCTAACTGTAGGTCTGAGATTCCCTTGAGGTGTAACAAACGTTCTAAGCAGATCCAAATCAAGCAGATCTGAAATCAGTGGTGGACAGATAAGCTTTGTTAAAAATGTTTCCATCATTTTGTTTATTAACTCCACTGTGGTATAGATTAGATACCCTACTAATTAACCATAAAGATGATTGGTGAACTAATATATTTTATGGGATAGATAATGCAATTTGTGTACTATGAAAGTGAAGAACATACTGTATTATACCTGGTTTAAATTTCATTGAACTCAGATTATAATTGGTTTCATAACAATTATATAGAAACTTGTTATGAAGGACTTACATATATAGTCTATGCACTTCCTAGTTTGTCCAGTGACAACTGTCAAAGTTCTTATTCAGTGCTTGGAGTCTGTGAGGGCCTGAAGGGAGAAAATTGGCTGCGGTTCAATCTTGACAAGAATCAGTGGTTTTGAGTCCCCTAGATCTTGTGTATTGTCTTCTTTAACGCTTGATGGGATAGGACTCCCTCAGACAAAATTGGTGCACAATCTGGGGCTCCCCTATACTGATAGTTGCTACTCAAAGAGCAAGTCATGGATTTGGGGCCTTTGTGTGGATTCATCTTGTGCATTAATTGTGCCATTCCTGGACTGAAAGGCTCGGCTGTCATTCACTCACATCTTAGTCAGTTCCTGGTTGGGTTACTGCAATATAGTCTACGTGGTCCTGCCCTTTAAGAACACTTGGAATAGAGATAAATAACATCTATGTAGCATTCAAAAGAGGCAATCAAAAAGCCAAAAAATAAACAAAAAGACCAAAACACCTATTCAACAGCAGTCAATACTCAGCTGATATTAGCCCCAAGACACTACAACACTAGACCAACAATCAAGAAGTAAACAATACCCCAATTAAGGAAATACCAACTCAGACAAACAGTAAACAGCAGCCTAATCAAGGAACCAACACAAACACTCCCACAAACACTGATAGGGCAAACCGCTAACATATAAAATGGGAACAATTCCCACTCCCTTCTAACACTGATGATGTTACCTAGTTTGGTAATAAAACAACTGCAAAAAAACAACAACCAAGTTCAGAGAGCACCAATAAAATCACAATTCAAAATATGAGATTTTTCATTGATTAACTCTGATCAAAATTGGTAACACCTCTTCATTTATGGTTGTTTACAGGAATTTCTGAGTCATGTTGAGTGCAAAGGGCAACCTAAAGAAGAATTTGCCATTATAATTTTCATTTTCCATTTTAGAAAAAAAATGTAGGCTGATAAATTTGGCTCTATATTATAACTGCTCAGCAGAGGTCAGTATTGTTGCATGACAGAAAAGAGAGACTTCTTGTTTTAGTTCTGAAATTGAAAGTAGACTTTCTCTTTGAGAAAGAATGAAAGGAAAGTTTACTCTGAGCTGTAGTTATCAATTTTTCAGGGCACTGTATTCTTTTAGCTCTAGAATAGCAATTTTGAGCAACTGAAATCTAAGTACTTATAGTTAGATCTTGTTTCTAGGTCCTCTTTTGAATTTTTAATTATACACGTATTTCATCCTAAAAATCCCAGAAAATATCTACAACATATACAATTATAGGAATTAAAGTGATTTTCTTCCATTGGTGGGCGTGGTTTGGTGGTCATGTGACTGGGTGGACGTGGCTTGGTGGTCATGTTTTTGACTGGGCATGGCCAACTCAACATCACTCACACCGAGGCACGCATCTCCTCGCCTGGCCTCTCATGACTGTGGGGATGCTGCAACAGTCGTAAGTGTGAAAAATGGTCATAAGCCACTTTTTTCAGTGCCATTGTAACTTTGAATGGTCACTCCACACAAGCAAAGTACCAGCAAAAGAGGGGGAAAAACCTCCAGAGAAGTTCCTGAGACAGGAAGTCTAGTCCTGCCAAGAATGTAATAAGGGTTAATGGAGAGGCAGTTTCTGTAAGCAACACCAGAATGTTTCATTCCTGCCTTACTTACAGGATTAGGCCAGTAATTTCTTCTAACAATCGGTTCTCTGAACTGCTTAGAATGTTAATAACCAGTTCTAGCGAATAGGTGCAAACCTGTAGAATCCCACCCCTGGTACTACATGAATGAGGTGGTAGGAAAGCTTTTTGCACAGCTCTGCTGCAATATGCAACCTTTCCTGGATCATGACTCCCTATGCTCAGTTACTCAGGTCCAGGTCATCTCTCATCTGGACTACTGCTCTACATGGGAATACCCTTGAAAACTATTTGGAAACTTGTGCAGCTAGTGCAAAGTGCAGCAATGAGAACAGTCTTTGGGGGTGCTGGGATGGCCCATATAACGCCTCTGTACTGTGAACTTCACTAGTTAACAGTCTGCTTCCAAGTGTAATTCAAGGTGTTGGCTGTAACCTTTGAAGCCCTTAATGGCATAGGTCAGGGCTACCTGATGAACCATCTTGTCCCACTAGGATAAGCCTGTCCTACTTGTGCAGGCAGATAGGGCCTTTTTTGAACCCTATAAGAAAGAACTGAAACCATCAGGATTCAGAAGAGCCTTCTCTGCTGTAGCACCTGCCTTTTGAATATCCTACCCTCTACCACCTACCACCTACCCTCCTATCAGAGCCTGAAGATCTGACTCTGCCACCTGGCTTGGAGAACAAATGTGAGAGTCACATGCTAGAAGTGGCTGCTGGACTGATGACAGACTCCCACCCAACCTGCTTTGTTCTGTATTCTCCACTCATCCATCTTTTTGGTTATATTAATGTTCATTGTGTTCATTAATTTTCATTGTGTTCTTTTTCATTGTTTATTTTATTCTGTTATTTTACTTCTGTTTATACTCTTTTCATTTCTTCTTTTTGTTGTAATCTACGTAGAGTAGCAAGAAAGATGGCAAATAATTTTATTTAGTTTTAGTTTGGCATTTCATTGGGCTATAGACATATTGCATTTATCTGAAAATATAACAACATTCAGTGTAAGACAATTCTTATCCTCCCCAAGATTAAAAAAATAAGAAATTAAGATTTGAAATGATAAGAAAATATTTAAAAAGATTAGTAAGATTAGGGGAAAAGAAACCATAGTGTTTTTATCCAAAATTCTACATCAGTGTGCATAAGTTTACATGCCATGCAAATCTAAATAACATTTTATGACTTAGTGTTATACATAAATAATACCATTAATAGAATACTACTCAACAGGGTGTGGAGTGAATTTCTGGAAGATTTTCTAAGTAAAACTACACATCCCTGAGGTAGGATTATTGTATCTGATTTGGAGCCTGATACATAGGCAGCTAATATATTCTCGCTGCAACTTGATTAGTTTTCTGACTGGTATCTAGTGCTCACCTGGTTTTTTATATCTTAGACATAAAAGTATTATCATAAATTATAATTGGTTCTCAAAGGTGTGAGAAGTTAAATTGACTCTCCATATATATTGCTTTATATAATTATACTGTTACCAAGAATAAAATATTCAGACCAGCAGAAAAATATAGACCTGCTTTGCGGACTCAGGAATGCAGGTAGTACTTATGTTTGCTCAATTTGCTTCTCCTTAGTGAACCATTGCTTATTTGCTTAATTTTTTTCTAGATTGAATAATGCAGAGTGAACCATAAATTAATCAGATATAGTTTAGCCTAGCATGCTAGGCTAAAATGTTCCTTGCTATATTTGGCATTCAGGGTATTGTGTGAAGGCAACCACAGAAGGAGAGAAAGGTGAGCAGTAAGACCCTATGGATCCACAGTGATGCAAACAGCCTTCACCCAGAAGATTTTCCCTCCTGATTCATTGTCTCCAAATTCTAATATAAGACTGTGATATTTAATTTATCTATACTTCATTAGCTGGGGAAGTGGAGGGGGACGTACAATAAAACTTAATACTTTTTCATATTTATTGTTACATGTTCTGTATATTAAGTTGGAAATGACAATCTGTGATCTCCAAATTACAACTGTTTTGCCATCAGCCATTTAACCAGTTACGGTGAGCTTCCACAATATGTTAGAATGAAGCCCACAGGTTACCCACTTCTGCTCTAAAGGTACCCGTCGCCTTTCCTTCACTTCAGCATTGAAAGGCAAAGATTAGAATTGCTCACGCCCAAATCAACAAAGGATAAACTAATGTCCCATTCTAACATCTGGCTCCATTTACAAAACTTAACAGGACTCATAGTCGATCTGCTTTTAGTAGCAGCTTTAGGAGACTGACACATCACCAGGTTCACATATCACACTGAGCTATAGGTTGTGGTTTAAATCTCACAGTGGCTGGGTTCGCATCTTGTTCAGCCACCTGTGTTCAGTGAAGCAGAATGGTCACAACTAGGCATTAACCACTATGTGGATGACAGTCAATATTTCTCCCTCCGAAACATGGCAATTAGTAATTGGCTATGGACATTTCTTCCCATGGAACACAAGCAATGGAATATAAGGATGCAACCTCTACTGCCGACTTCATCCTCAGATCTGCTCTGAAGAAGTCAGAACCATGGCAAGTAGAACATCAGCATGCATTTGTTGTCTAATGAAACATTATGCAGAAATCATTTCACTGATGAATAGTTACAGTGAACACCAACATGCTATGATACCCCATTATACCTTTCTGTAACATCTGAACGCAGTCCTTGCATCTAAAGACAGCAAGTTAGCCAAGGCATCACAGAGCTTTTATCATTCTGCACTTCTCAGTGTCTGCCACCTGAGGTAATTGTCTACTCTGCCTTGTGGAATCAGCTACTGAAATGGTTTTAATAATCTAAATATGTATGAATGGTAGATGGATGATAATTCATCTTGGCACTTGCACCATTTATCTTCTCAGAAAAAGGAAGGCTGGGATCTTGTATCCATTTTTTTCTGGGAGTAAATTTCATTAGCATCTGAGTAAATATATATTAGCCTCCAAGCTACCAATGGTTTTAGCATACTGACTGTGATGGATATATTCCAATATTTTTCACTGGCAGTAGAAATAACTTTTTAAAAATCAAGAAATCAAATATGTTATACCTGACTGACTCATACAAAGCTGAAACAGCTGGAGGTGCTTGAAGAAAATCATTTATCGGAAGAGGCCCATTATCATTAGTCACACTAGTGACCAACTGCACCATAAACTTAAGCAAACCTCATGAGCAACATATGCTCTACTTTCCTTTCACTGGTGATTATTGCAGCCGAATGTACTTGCTAAATTAGAGAAGGAAGAGGGTGTTGTCTGTCTTTGAGAAAAGCAGATAGACAGAAGACAAAATATGCTTTGCATCTTTTCATTTGTATGGCAACTTTGAAATTAAAAAAGTTTTTCTGTTAGCCAGAGTTCCTTTTCTACATTTAACCCATAAGTACACATGGAAACCACATTCTGTGGCTCTATAATCTCAGTAAACTGTTTGGTTTTGCTATCGTGCTTTGTGAAAATGTAGTCATTGTGGTTTATTACCATGATTTATGGATTGGGGTACAAGTGCTTTAATTAATGTGTAACTCATTCATGCATCCAGCCAGTGGAATATTTATCTGAACAGTGGGAAACAATGGGAAACTTGATCTTAGAGAAATATCTGAGGTATCTTTGGGACTACTTATCCCAATTGTTCCTCCCTGGCTCCTTTCTGGGGCAATGTTGAGACAGACCTTACAATCCCTATTCCTAACTCCCCAAGTGACAAAATTCCTTCAGAAATTTGAATTTCCTTAACACTATTGGGATTTAGGAAAGGCCTTTCCATTAACCCATGGGGGAGGAACTATGAGAATGTTCCAGTTGCAATGTAGTTTTTGTTTCTCTGATAATATTATGGTTCCAGATAATTTAGTAATGGTATTTTATATGTATCGTATGATTAATAGCTCATTATTGTAATTAGAGTTATGTTTTTAATTAGATTTACAATTAGAATATGTACACTGCAGGAATGATAGTGATTGCAGCACCCTATAAGCTAAGAAAGTAAATAACGCATCTGACTCACCAAGCTCATCATCCATTCCAGTAAGATTCCTTCTCCTGATCAAAGCCCTCTTCTTTAAAACCTTGTCCCCTTTTACCCTTTCTATCCAAAATGTTGTTTGAGATAATCTCTCTCAAAAGCGGTCCCAGCACCTTAAACTAATTCCTCCCTAAGTTTGCTTTTTCCACCAGGAAAAATGGATTCTTGGGAATCTGGGTCCCCACTTGCTTTCTCCAAGAGAAATAAGGAGAAACTTTCTGACAGTGAGTACAGTCAACCAATGGAACAGCTTGCCCTCAGAAGTTGTGGGAGTGCTGTCACTTGAGATTTCAAGAAGAGATTGTCAGAAATGGTGTAGGCTCTCCTGCTTGGGGTGGGGGTGGACTAGATGACCTACAAGGTCTCTTCCAACTCTGATTATCTGTTATCTGTTAAGAGGAACAGCAACACAAAGAAGGCCAGCTAACACAGATCACATAATGTTCATGTCACACAGCTTTCTTCCAGTGCCGCCTATGTGACTCTCTGTATTTTCCAAGCTAAAACAATTGATTATTTATTTACTGGTTGGCTGGTTTATGGATTTTACCAATCAGTTTCTATGGCCTCCCAACTCATCGCTCCTCACAAGATTTTTTGTGTTATCTCCTGCTTCTTTTCTGTTGATTGATGGTAGGTTTGAATGAAACAGAGGTGTGTTGTCAACCTCATAGTGATCCAAGAAAACTTCTAAATCCATATTAATTCATATTTCATAGCTACTTACAAACATCCTGGACAAAGTAATAAGAAAAAAACATTTCTAATCTTTCTTTCTCCCTCTGAGACTTCATTACCAACAATAAATTGTTTCACATTCTTAAAAAGCAAGGCTCAGTGCCACTCAATGGAAATGAAATTGACCATAAATAAAAGCAAATTAACTTTTATATATCTACTGAAATGAACATTAAATACAGGAAACAAATACTACATTGATTTCTTCCCGAACTCTAAAAAGCCATGCCAAACAAAATATATTCTACTTGATTCTAAACCAAATCATATATCAATCATGTTAAGTAACACATTTTTCCTTGGTTTTAAACATGATTCTATGTTCATTACTTTTTTATATGCCTTTGAATCAGTCTTGACTCCTGAAGATTGCCTGGACTAGTCCCTGCCATTTTCTGGGCAAGATTTTGGAAGCGGCTTTCCCATTGCCTGTTTCCTAGGGCTGAGAGGGAGTGACCGGCCCAAGGTCACCAAGCTGGCTTTGTGCTTAAGATGGAACTAGAACACACCACCTCCCAGTGTGCAGCCTGATACTCCACTCTGACTCTATATTAATCCAGATTTATTTCAAATCTACACAACACAGCCATAATCTGGCTATCATTTGAACTGAGATACCAAGTTAACCATTATTTTAACTCTCTTCCATTCTCCAGAATAAAGTCTGTTATTTCTCTCCACATGTATAAAAATCCTGTGTAGGGAAACTAGTGCAATCTTAAACAGATCTAGTTAGAAGGAAATTGCACTGATTTGGCTCATTCATTGCATTCAGTCACGATCTATTTAAAAATTAAAAATAAGCCATGGCAACCTAAGATAGTATTAAAAACACGATCTGCCAGCTATAATGGTTAGCTTCATGTATCAGTATAATGAGGGGTGTTTTTTGCCTTATCATGTCTCTGGGTTTTCATGTAGCTACAGTATATAGACCCCCCAACAAAATAAAGGGAAAGAGGGAGGCACACGCTTCATGAGCCATTGTTATCTTATAGTTTATTTTCTAGAAAGTTGTCTTACAATAGATAAGCTATATAGGAGAAAAAAGATGGGGCATAACACAGAAAAAAACAATTAGTGGAAAGAAGTGATTTCATTCAACAAACAAATCATTGGTTACAGTATAGCCCATCTGTCATCCAAAATTTGAAGTTGTTATATTCCATAATCACAACAAATCCTATTTTACAAACTTTATGAAAATGAAGTTACATAAACATTGTCTTTCATTATTATTCTCGCTATTAAGTTATCATTACATATACTGTAGTACATATAAAAATTATATAATTATATTTTTACTCAATTTCAACCATTCAATTGTGCTCCTAAGAGGAACATTAAAGGTTCCTGTCTACTAATAAAAGCACCATATGTGTTGTTAGATAGTGAGAAATTAAATCACAGTATAGCTTATCATACTCTCAACTGCACTATGAATTGTGAGTATTCTTATTTTCCATGAATTTGTCTAAATGCTATTCGAGTCCGTGACCACCACTGTAATTCTTACTGTATATACTCTCCCATAAAATGATTTGTTCAGCTTTGTTTAAGCATGTTGGATTAACCAAGATATTCTACTATGTAAAACCATTTATGTTTATTGGCTTAGCATGTTGTTAAATCCCAGGCAATTGCAATTGTTTCAAAAATCATAAGCCCCACCCCAAAAAAACCCCAAAGGGTTATTGTAATGAAATGTGAACCAGACATTGTGCTAATGAATTCCAAAGTCTGGGTATGCTATTGTGCAAAGAATTATTTCCTGGTACCTGTTCAGACAGTCAGGCCATTTAATGTACTTGTATATGTATGTGTATATGTATACAGTGGTAGCATTCAAATGATTTAACAACTGGTTCACCCAGGGTCAGATTGGCTGTATGGGAGGCATGGCCATCCCTGTCCTCCAGCTCTGTCACACATGCAGGACAGCCCTCCAGCGATGGCCAACTTGACCCTGGGTGAATCAGTTGTTAAATTATTTGGGCACTTGGTAGCCAGATGCATTTACAACAGTTGCAGCATCCCAGAGTCATGTGATCTCCATTTGCAATCTTTCCAGCTGGCTTCCAATAAGCAAAGTCAATGGGGGAAGCCAAATTCACTTAATAACTGTAGCGATATGCTTAACAACCATGCAAATTTGGGCATGTCTCACTTTACAACCTTGTTTAGCAACAGAAATTCTTGTCCAAATTGTGGTGGTAAGTCAAGGACTACCTGTATTGGAGTTCAGCTGCAAATTTCCCTATTGTCTATATTCTAGTTGGGTGGAAGCTGCAGGGATTCTGTATTTCCCTTCCATCCTTTGGGAAAGTGTCATGGTATGTACATGGCATATACCAACTTCTCTCAGTCCAACGCTGGAAATGAAGGTTCAGTGGTCTTGACTCCTTAGTGCCTCATGATTTATAAGGGGGCAATGGAGTAAAGAAAGAGTGAGAGATGTAATGATTTACCGTGTATACTGTCACTCTGCCTGCTCTTCTCCTAACGGCTTGCTACTCTTCTGTTTTTGTTCCCAGATACCTGTGCACAGAAAATATGGTCTCTGACTCTTCCCCATGTGGAATGTAGCTAACGTACGTTAGTCTTTGCCTATCTTTATAATAGATTTTTTGCAAATAAATTTCTGTTATAAAACCTGCTTCACTAATCATTACACATGCCAAATTTCCACCCTCAGTGGTTTTCTCTCATCCAGAACTCATCCATTTGCAACACCCGATGCCCAGATAGATAATCTTTTTCATGACATCTAGAGATTGCTGAGATTTTTTGCCATCTAGATTTGGTAGAAATAAATCTTGCTTTTAATAAGGGCAGGATTTTTTTTTCAGGGAAAAAAACTTTTAAATCTAACATTGTCTCTATCTGATGGTTTAAGGGAAAGGTTTATACCCAATCCACTTATAATTCACCAGCAATATACAATAAACGGTAGTTGAATGTGCTGTAAAACTTCTTTATGAGCACTCAGAGGGCAAAAAAAAGTTTTATTTTTAATTGTATACAAGAAGTGGCACTTTATAAGTTCATGATCTGATTGTTTATTGCCCTGCAGCTTGTTAGCCTCAACTGAAATATGCAGGAGGTACACGAGACAATATGAACTGGAATAGTGGCTATTTCTCCCACACTATCTGTATAATGTCTGTACAGAGACCCTACAGCTGAAAAGGCTTATTTGAACAGACTTGTCTTTTCTCCATGAATCACCAGACAATAATCCTGCTACTAAGTTCAAGTATTTAATGTGTAAATCATATACCTCTATTTTATTAAAAATAAATGGTTTACAGGAAAGAGAAAAACCTTTTAAAAAAATGATTACATGTCTCTGTGATGAAGGGGAAACATCAGCCACCTTTTGAGTAAATCACACACCAACAGAGTATGAGCATCTGTAGGTTCAGTGCCTGCTGAGCACCCAACAAAGAGACTCTGATAAAGGAACAGGTTAAAGCAATGGTCTTCAAACTTGGCAAGTTTAAGACTTGTAGGTTTCAACTCCCAGAATTCCTGAGCTAACATGACTAGAGGAGGAATTCTGGGAGTTGAAGTCCACAAGTCTTAAAGCTATCAAGTTAGAGATGTTGTAGTAGATGCTTGAGGTCAACAGAGAAGAACCTACAGAGAAAGATTACCTTTATCAGGCTTCTACAAACGTTCTGCACTGCCAGGAAAGAGAGTTGGATCCTCAAGTGTTCCTCAGGAGGGGTGGTAAAGACTGCACAAGTAAGGAGTTACCTATACACCCATGGTTGAGGTTGGAAATTTTATTGAGGCTGTTGGTGAGGAAGTTGGAGAGTAAGTTACAACTTGCTACTATACTGCCAGAACAAATTATTCCTTGATAGGTTTTTTAAATAGATTAAGTATGTGCAATCATGTTGCTTTCAATTCCCAACATATTTTTTCCCATAGATTTTGTCATGATAATCTATCCCTAACCTGGTTTTTCAGGTGTTCCAACTGTGCATTCATCTCCATTGTTGGTAACTGAGTTCAGCCACTTTGCTGCTGGCCATCCTCTAATCTTTCTTTCCAACTTTCTTTTCCAGAATCACACTTATTCCAGGGAGTTACAGCAGGTGTTTGTGTAATACAGTCTATGCAAAAAAAGAAGTATCATGCTTGCAGGATTCTGCTCTTTGTAGGTATCACAATATCTTTACCAAGGCCTTTTACTCCTACTTTGTCAAGCACTAATCTGTGGTGTAATTATAGATGCATGTTCCTTGTTATTGAGTGTCCTTGGTTGGGCATTTTATTTTGAACGTTATTGTGAGTTCTTACTTTTGAATTCTTGGGCTCCAAAGAATGGCAGTTGTTGCTGTTTTTGTTTTTTAAAACCTGTCCGCAAGTGATTGGGAAGAATAAATTCCAGAGTCCGTATTTCTGTTACTTGCTAATTAGCTCCCCACCTCTTTGTCTGCAAAGATCTTTAACTTTAATCTTTAATCAACATAAAATAAAGACCAAATTGCAGGTATAAGTAGAAAGAACTTTGCATGATTACATCTTACAAGTCAGTGATGTCCTTTTTTTGGATCACTGTCACTCATGGTTGAATTACACGTGTTTGCCGGCGTATAAGGCGACTTTTTTGCCTAAAAACATGCCTCCAAGTGGGGGTCGTCTTATGCAGCCGGTAAATCATTGTCACTTTCGGTGCAAGAGCGGACGGAGTGGAGCTCCATGCTTGCAAAGCCCCTTCAGCCCAGCCGAGTCTCTCTTCCTCCTCCTCCCACCCCCCACCCACCCTCCGCCCGGCTCGGGGCGCTTGCGAGCCAATCTGGAGGTGGGGTGGGGGGTGGGCGGAGGTCTCTGTGAGGGCCGCTTCGCCCCCAGCCAGCCCCGAGCGCGTAATGCCCGGGGGGGGGGGAGAAGGTGGTGGGGGTGGACTGTGGCGCCCCTCCTTCTGGGCAGCCCCGGGCGGGGCGGCAATTTGCTCCTCCCGCTTCTCCCTCCCTCTTCCCAAGAAGGGCCGGGGCCTGGGCTGTGCTTGGGGGCGGGGGTGTCCTCAGGGAAGTTCCTGATGGGACTCCGCTGAGGCAGGGCCACCCCGGCTCGGGCCCTTGGCGGGTGGGCGGTGGGGCGGCCCCCCCCCCCGCCCGCCCCTCCCCGCCCCCCCCCCCGTAAGAAGCGCCCCCTGCGGCCCCCGGGCGGCCGCGGGCGGGCGCGGGGCCGGTGACCCCCCCCCCACCCACACACCCAGGGGGAGAGAGAGAGGGCGCCTCCCCCCTTGGTCGTGGCCGCCGGGCGTCCAAAGAAAGGGAGGGGGCCAGCCTAAGCCCCTCTAACTTTTGGGGTGTGGGGAAAGGGGTTGGGGGTCACAAGTTCCAGAAACCCCAAGTGTCAACCCGTGCATGAGCGCTTTTGCCTTGAGCAGCGGCTTGGGGGGGGGGGGGGGTTCCGGATATAACAAAACTAGTGTGGGGGGCTGGAGGGGGGGGGGGGCGTTACCGCCGTGTATCCCCCGGGCGAATCCGGTATCTCCCTTTTAGATGACTATACAGGGGACTGCTTTTGAAGATCAGCTGGAAACTTCATGAGAGCTATAATGTAGGCAATTTACTCGTATACTTCTACTCTGAGAGATGTACTACTTATTCATTTGTTTCCGGACATAATTCAAACTTTGTGTTCTCTCTTTCAAAGATCTTCATAGTTCAGGACTTTGATAACTATGGGACTGATTTCTCCCAGTTGCCTCTGTTTGCCCTTTAGGAACATTGACAGGGATCTCTGTTTCCTTTCTCTGGAACAGCATTCTCCCAGATATCACATGGGCTTTGATTCTTGGCTTTTCATGAAGTAATTAAGATCTGGTTGTTTCAGGAGATTGGGATCTGAGATGTTGTATTTGTTATTTTTAATGTTTATTAAAAACAATGTTGTGGCTGTTCCTCAGCATCTTGGTAATTTAAGTTGTTGTTCCTATATATTGTTTTGTAATCCTCTTACTACTGTTAAACTGTTCAAAATGGGACATGATTGCAGCAGCATCTCAGCAAAGCAAGTAAATTGGTAAAAATGGCATTAAAATTCCAAGTATTGATGTAGATGGAATTCCATTTATTCTCAGAAAATAGCTTCTTACATTTTGAACTAAAGTAATACAAGCTCAAAGTATATGTTGTTCTTATAAACCTTTGCTATGAATAAAAACACTTTGAAAGTGTTCAGATCAAACATACATGCAATGTGTTTTGATGTTGTATTTACTACACAGCGTGAAGTAATGCCAAGTGCATACATTGTACTTTTTAAACCCCTGCTCATTGAACAAGTCTGAATTTGTCCTGCTTGTTCTGATGTTGAATTCATAAAGCGTTCAACTCTTCATCTATCAATTCCACTTGATTCTTAGCGTCTCAAAACAATGGCAATTCTCAACAAGTCTAAGCTGGTTCTCTTCAGTGCTGTTCCTGATTCTTCTTGAAGCTGTTTTTAAAAATTCCAATCTGTACTGCAATAATTTGACAAGGCGGCCAATGTGCTGCTCACTCCAGACAGTTCCCAGAGCTCCTGATTGCTTGTTCCCCTGCTCATTGCCCTTCCCATCCATGCAGAGAAAGAAAGCCTTACTGATCGGTACCTGGAAGGGGTATCTTTTAGATACCTGTTTTCTCCTCATTACTTCCTGTACTTTTTCTTTGCATTCCCAGATGTTTGCACTGATAAATAGATGGATAAATGGACAGGATTCCTTCTCACATTCTATCCTTTTTGACACTAATACTGACCCTTTCTTTCTTTCTTTCTTTCTTTCTTTCTTTCTTTCTTTCTTTCTTTCTTTCTTTCTTTCTTTCTTTCTTTCTTTCTTTCTTTCTTTCTCTTTCTTTCCTCCTATCTTACCATTTCTACTCTGAACATACAGTAATAAAAAAAGAGAACAGGTTTTTCCTTCATTCCAATAGTTTACACAATAGGTGCCTAGAAATTAGTAGCAAAAAATGATTCAGCTTTACAGAAGCAATATAACATTTATTGAAACTCCATAGCTTCATTGTGACATGCCTGCATTGTAAGTAATGATTAAACTATTTAATCATAATTTCATTATTAAAGGGTTTAATAACATTTTTTTAAAAAGGGTGTCAAGGTATTGAGATGTAATAGCCAACCAGCTGTTGTAAGGCTAACGCAATGAGGATGAATCAGCATGGTAATTGCCGCTTTAAGACTGATGATTGGTCCAACAGGGTTTTACCACTTTAAGAAGCTGTCTATATATATGAGACCATGAGAGGACATAGCCTTCTCTCCTTGTGTTCTGCCTCCATTGTAGTCCTCTGTGCAGTGCGATGGGGAAACTTTGCAGTAGTGTAAATGGATAGCATTAGAAAAGGAAGAGGAGTTGCTTCACCCAGCTTGAATAGAAAGTGAAAGAATCCTTACTGGGATATATAACATTGATTAGAGGCGTGAATTTCTAAAGGTGGTGAAATAAGAGATGTTCATTGACATACAAGACCATGTGAGTCAATTGCAGGATCTTGAAACATTGGCATCTGCTAACTAGTAGAAAATATAACGATCCAACATTACAGGACAAAATGGCTGGCCAAATCAGTTGCTGGAAGAAGGGGAGATGCCAGGTGGTCTAGATATCAAAGGTGGGGCTGTTACTCAGATTGTAAACAACCATTCAGAATAACGTAAGAAACAGCAAGGAAGAAAACAGCAGTTTTGAAGCAGCACTTTAAAAATGTGTAGGACCAGTGCATTTGCAATGGTTGGGAATGGGTTGAGATGACATCATCCATTTCTGCAGTGAAAAAGCAATGGGTTGTCTATGCTGGTGATTGGGCAGATTTGCTGTGCAGATTCGCTAGGAGTTGTATGAGTTGTATGAGTTGTTGAACTATTGAGCAAGACACATGTATTACAAGGAATCAAGCTGGGATAATGGTTGATTTGTCTTTTTAGTTTCACAGAAAATGAAAACTTCCTCATTCTTAGGAAAGAGGTAATGGAATTAAATGTAATGATTACATTAATTAAAATATTTTGTAGTGCTTGAAAATAGTATTGTGGGAACTTGAAATCATACCCATGTACTGTAGGCCTAGTCAAATTAATGCTTTACCTCCATTGTCCACATCAATTGCAGAGTGTTGACACTTTCACACTATTGTCATCCATATACCTGCTGGACTGGCACTTAATACACAGCACAATCGATTACTGTTTAGTTCATATTAGCTAATACTATAGCTGAGCACATATAGAACCATCACTGAGTTCTCCTTCTCCACATAATCAAATATGAAATAATTTTATGAATTATTTTATGGTTAAAAAATCAGCATCAAACCCCTCCTTCCAAACAGAGGTAACAAATTGTAAGAACATTTTTTCTCCATTTATACTAATGCTTTCCACCTTTATTTCTGTGTTTTATATGTAGAGTGGTAGTAGTAGAAACAATCTCTCTGATAGGCTGCAACAGTGGGAGCCAATGGAAGGAGCTTTAAACAGAAGATTTATTTGTGAGCATTTAGAAAAATCCAGTGAGAACTTAAAACAAGCTTTTGATCATGACACAAATCAGATTTGCTGGTGGACTGTGCTTTCCATAGTGATAGTTTTTCCCATTTTCCCCATATTGGCAAATCTTCCCAATAGACAGAAATACAATTGGGAAGCCGTTTTATTTATTTATTTGATTTGCCAATTGTTTACAAGATAAGTATAAGTGTATACATAGTTGTGAATACATGAAATGGGTACATATAAGAAAAATAAAAGAAGAATAAGAGAAACAATAGGACAGGGACGGTAGGCACGTTGGTGCGCTTTATGCACGCCCCCTCACAGACCTCTTAGGAAAGGGGTGAGGTCAATAGTAGACAGTCTAAGGTTAAAGTTTTTGGGGTTTGGGGAAGAAACTACAGAGTCGGGTAGAGTATTCCAGACATTAACCACTCTATTGCTGAAGTCATATTTCCTGCAATCAAGTTTGGTGCGGTTAACATTGAGTTTGTATCTATTGTGTGCTCTTGTGTTGTTATGGTTGAAGCTGAAGTATTCATTGACAGGTAGGACATTGCAATGTATGATTTTATATACCATGCTTAAATCAGACCGAAGACGGCGTAGTTCAAGGTTTTCTAGTTCTAGAATTTCAAGTCTGGTGGCATAAGGTATTCTACAACGAGTAGAGGAGTGGAGAACTCTTCTTGTGAATATTTCTGGACTTTCTCAATTGTGCTAATATCAGATACGTAATGTGGGTTCCAGACTGATGAACTGTATTCGAGTATTGGTCTAGCAAATGTTTTGTATGCTCTGGTTAGTAGTGTGATATTACCAGAGAAAAAGCTACATAGAATTAGGTTAACAGAAACACCGGTCATATAAAGCCGTTGTTGTGCCATGAGCCATCTCTGCAGCAAAAGAACTCATGTCCACAGGTACAGCCTGGCAACATTGTCTTCTGCAAAAAGGAGAAAAGAAATGTACATTATAAGCATGAGTTTCAGGGAGTTTGTGACAGATGAACAAGCATTGGGCAATAATAGCTGTGAGTGAATCTTTTGGGAGATTTAAAATATTCTTCACACATGATATGGCTCAACATCACAGCTAAAAATGAAGAAAAAATGTGAAACTGAAATTTGGAGACTTGGCAGATCTTATTTCTGAGAGTTTTATTTCTGTTTTGGAAACCTCTGAAACGGCACTTGTGTGAATTCTTTCCTCTGGCAACAGCAACAGAAGCCACTTCCCAACACTTAAAGTTAGATTTGTTTTCCACTTCCCAGACACTAAACAGCACTGCAGAGTCATTAAGAAGGCTCATGAATCAAACCATCACCGCAGAATCTTAAATTAGAAAGGAGAAAGTTTGTGGCTCATTATTCAGCTCATGGGGAACCTTTATTAAATTCACTTTCATTCCCTCAGTTTTCAGAGCATGTTCTTTGGACACTTCAAAGAAAACATTCATTTTAAAAGGTGCACATGCATTATTAAATAGCTATGTAAGACTGAATAGATACTGTTTAGCTATCTACTGACAGAAGTAACATTCAATGAAGCAAGGCAGTGTTTAATAAAGATGGAAGTAATCTGCTATTATTTATATGATATTATATGGCCGTAGTTGCGAGATATGACCCTGGATGTAAAGCAGGATAATATTCTGATTTTAATTAGAAATGAGAACTAGGCTAAATGCAACAATGCTGACAGTATCTATTTACGCAAACAGTGTCTGATGGGGTAGAAAAGACTGTGCAGACTTTTTAAATAAGTTTTAACTTTGTGCAGATGTTCAGATTTCATTGCAGAGAATACAGTGGGTGAAAGTTTATTTGAGCATCCTGTTCTCACCTCCACTGCCTCTTTGGCCTTCTTTTCTGAGCAGTATTCTCGTATTCCAAGAATGAAGGGGATAGTAACTTTTCTGGACAGACGTTTGCTTTCCCACCCGTGGAAAATGTTCCATTTCCAGTGTCCTGAGTCTTATCAGTAGATAGTTTATGTTTTTGGAAAAAAATAGTTAGCAAAAGTATTCATAAATAGTTCCATGTGTGTATAACTGCTAATGTATGCAGAAGTGGTATTCAGCAGGTTCTGACCTGTTCTGGAGAACTGGTAGCAGAAATTTTGAGTAGTTCAGAAAACCAGTAAATACCTCCTTCGGTTGGCCCCACCCTCATCTATTCTCTGCCTCCCAAGTCCCAGCTGATAGGCTGAGTCTTCTTTTGTTGCCCTACACAGGAGAACAGAGATGGAAAGCAGGTTAGGGGGTGGGGAGGGAATGGAGATCTTACAGTATCCTTCCCCTGTAGTGGGGTGGCAATGGGGATTTTACAGTATCCTTCCCCTGCCATGCCCACCAAGCCACACCCACCAAGCCACACCACACCCACCAAGCCATGCCCACAGAACCAGTAGTAAAAATTTTTGAATACCACCACTGAATGTATGCGTATGGTACTAAATTCCCAGATTTTTGGAAACAGTTTTTTCCATAATAAATTGTGGGATTTTGTGCATTTTAAATGCATATTTGTGTGTGTGTGTGTATGTGTGCGTGTGCCTGTGTGTGTGTGTGAATTTCAAGCCGTGTTGCAAAATTTTGTGGATTTCAGAATGTATGTCCATGGCAAGTTTCCTTTACATTGAATGATTTAGAAACACCGGTCATATAAATTTCCAACAGAACAAATTTCTTTTTTAATGCAATTTGATTGGTTCACAGTCTTATCATTAATATCAAAATTAAGTATCATTGATATCAATGCCCTGGTTACACATTATTCTAAGATGCATTGTAATGAGTTTGTTTTTTATTTAGGATAATGTATTAACTACCAATAATGGAATATGTGTGTGTGTGTGTGTGTGTGTGTGTATGCACACACACACAATTTTTTAAGTTAAAAAGTATTATAAATGTTATAAAATGCAAACTGCAAAAGTAAATAAAAGAGCAGTGGGGGGAAGAGGAAAGGTAAGTGAGGAAAGATAGGGGAAAGAAAAGAAAGGAAAACATTGACTTCTGATTCTCTCTGCTGCAGTAGAATAAGGCATTAACATCAAATCACAGCTTTTTGTTTTCCTTAATAATGTGAACAAGTCATTTCTATAAAGATCTATCAATTTGGGGGTAACATTCAGTGGTGGGATTCAAAAATTTTTACTACTGGTTCTGTGGGCGTGGCTTGGTGGACGTGGCAGGGGAAGGATACTGTAAAATCCCCATTCCTCCCCACTCCACTAACCTGTTTTCCAGCTCTTTTCTCCTGTGCAGGGCAACAAAAGAAGACTCAGTTGATCAGCTGGGACTCAGGAGGCAGAGAATAAATGGGGGTGGGGCCAGTCAGAGGTGGTATTCCAAACTACTCAACATTTCCACTACCGGTTCTCCGAACTACTCAAAATTTCCGCTACTGGTTCTCCAGAACTGGTCAGAACCTGCTGAATACCACCTCTGGTAACATTATAAACATGCCTCCATGACTTATACGTTAGGTTTTGGTTTAAAATATCCTTTGTTGGCATCGAAGTCTGGATCCAATCCAGATTATAATATGTTTAGTAAGATATAGTGCTGTGTAGACCTAATAGGATAGTAAATGTTTACATTTCTAGACAAGAAAATCCCTTGCTTCAGCTATGAGATGTAAATTATTCTTTCCTCTAATGAAATGTAGGACTTTCAAAAGCAACCAGTGTGGTTACAATGGTAGCATATTGCAACGTTTTGTAAAGTTTGATGCCTGCATCTTGCAGAAACTATTAGCAGTCATGCTTATATCTCCTCCCTCGGGCATAGGGAAGCATATAATATGCAATCTCAGTTTGGTTTACTCCATCATCCCTTTTAATTAGGCTATTAAGTGCTCATAAAAATTAAAAACTGTATAGAACACCAAAAGCCAAATTGCAGTAGGTACTTGATTACCAAGTTGCACTATTATTCTCCAGTGCCAGCCCCTCTTTTTTCAAATTTAATTATATATTATTCCATTTGTTTTTTTGGCTTTTATTTTTTTCAATTAGGCCTCCCTGTTATATATTCAAAAAATCACTGAATGTTTATAACAGCACTTGGTTCCTTTCATTTTTTTGTTTGTATATTGCTGTTTTTTTCTGCACTAATGCTTTATTCTGTAGCTTTTTCATATTTCTGGCTTTGAAGGCTAACATTTCAGACAATCTCTTATTCTGCCTCCCTGTATAATAAATTGACAAATAGAAAGTTTTACATGTCTCAACATTGTTTCCATTCCCATTCTTACATGCAGTTTATGATTTTTTTAAAAAAAACTCCTTTATTCAACTTTGTGGAACTGTAGCATGTAACACTGTAATAGTTGTTTATTTTTGCTCTTATTTTGCTTTCGTAGGGATTATATAAGATACAAGAGATCCTGGGAACTAATGGTATTTATGTTCTCGATTCTTTTGATCTGAATATTGGATGAAACCTGATACCAACACCATCTCTGTATTTAGTTTATAACCATGTCTGTGGAGATTCTCATGCATCTAGGTCATGGTTGTGTCAAAAGTGCTTTTTCAAAAGGGACTGAACTTTATCTCTCCTTGAAGATGGTTCACTTCTCATCCAAGAAGCTTCATTCATCCCCATCTTCAAAAAGGGAGACCCCAGCCTAGTTGAAAATTACAGACCAATCTCTTTATGCTGCGTCACCTGTAAAGTCATGGAATCAATTATTAACCACTCCATTATCCTCCACTTAGAGACAAACAACCTACTCTCTAACAAACAATTTGGTTTCAGAAAAAAAGTATCCTGTAATCTGCAACTCCTACACTGCAAAAATATATAGACTACACAACTTGATCAGGGCAAAGCAATTGACACTATTTACATAGACTTCTGTAAAGCCTTTGATTCAGTGGTATACGACAAACTACTCTTAAAACTAAAATCTTATGGTTTCTCTGGACAACTGCATAACTGGATAGATGCATTCCTGGTCAAACAAGCAACAAATGGTCAAAATAGGAAGCGCCCTATCAAATCCTGTACCTGTCAACAGTGGTGTCCCCCAAGGCAGCGTTCTAGGACCAACTCTCTTTATACTCTACATAAATGACCTCTGTGGTCATATTAAGAGCAACTGCATTCTTTTCACTGATGATGTAAACCACCGACAATACTGCTACCCTTCAAAAAGACCTCGACTATGTGTCAGAATGGTCAAACAAATGGCAACTTCAAATCACAACAAACAAATGCTCTGTCTTACATATTGGCAAAAAAATCAGAAAATAAAATACAAGCTGAATAGTCAAGACCTTGTTGGTGACCCCAACTATGTCAAGAATCTTGGAGTACTCATCTCTAATGATCTAAGTGCTAGAGCCCACTGTAACTAAATAGCCAAAAAGGCATTAAGAGTTGTTAACCTAATCCTGCATAGCTTTTTCTCTGGAAATATCACACTACTTACTAGTGCATACAAAACATTTCCAAGACCAATACTTGAATACAGCTCATCAGTCTGGAACCTGCATTGCGTATCTGATATTAATACAGTTGAGAAAGTTCAGAAATATTTCACAAGAAGAGTTCTCCAATCCTCTATTTGTAGCAGAATACTTTATGCCACCAGACTTGAAATTTTAGACCTAGACAACCTAGCACTATGTCACCTTCGGTCCGATCTAAGTATAGTACATAAAATTATCTATTGCAAGTCCTACCTGTTAATGAATACTTCAGCTTCAACCACAACAATACAAGAGCACACAATAGATACAAAGTCAAGGTAATCCACACCAAACTTGTTTGCAGGAAATACGACTTCAGCAACAGAGTGGTCAATGTTTGGAATACTCTACCTGACTCTGTGGTTTCTTCCCCAAACCCCCAAAACTTTAACGTTAGATTGTTTACTATTGACCTCACATCTTTCCTAAGAGGTCTGTAGGGGGCATGCATAAGCACACCAACGTGCCTACCATTCCTATCCTATTGTTTCTTTTTTTAATTCGTATCCATTTCATGTATTCATAACCATGTTTATACTTATACCTGTTATCTAATGCTTGCTTGACAAATAAATAAATAAATAAATTGTTTGATAACCATGTTTTACCATAGATCTTGAGGCCCATAGATTATCTCATCTAATTATTAGACTTCTTACTTCTTCTTCATCCTGTTTTTATTTAACATCTTACTTGATTAAGCATTCTAAAGCAGCCATTCCCAACCTTTGCGGCTTGGTGGCCTAGCTGGGGAAGGGAGAAGATATGCATACAGCGGGGCAGCGTTCACAAGCGTGCAGATCAACTTACATAAGTGGTGGGGTGGCACGCATATGTATGCACGTGCAGCTCAAATTTAGCAAGTTGAGCTACATGTGCACGTGCACATATGCCAGCCCATCGCTCATGCAGATTGCACACAGCCCCGATTCCGAATAGGCCATGGCTCGGTAGTGGGCCATGGCCCAGGAGTTGGGAACTCCTGTTCTAGAGAACTTGAAAACTTGTGCATTCTTTTGAATCATTTTGGCTGACCCTACTTAATGTATGATCCAGGTATAGATGTGATAAAAGGATGTTTCTCTGAAGTTTGAGATGCAGCAAAAGTTTTGTGTAAAAAAATACTAAAGGTTTTTCCTCAGACAGAAGTAATACTTTATATATAAACTTGCTTTTGAGATATAGTAAGCGATCATTGATTGTGTCAGCTTTGGAAGCCATATTGAAACCAGATGCTCCCACACTGTCACATTTTGAGCCTGGGAAAGTGGGAGGGTGGAAGTTCTTGGGGTATATGTAGTTAGACAAATAACATTCTTTTTGTAGTTCAAGGTCATGCTGTGGTGCGCATATGTGAGGGGAAGTCTTCAGTGGGGATGGATGATGATTGGGGCATGTGATGTGATGAAGGGTGTAGCGGGTTGGATTTATAGTTTTGATTATTGCAAGAAAGCCTGAATTTTCAGACTTGGGATTCCCCTAGTTGTGCCTGTTACTATCCAAATAAAAGAGAACTTTTGAGCAATGTCTGTCTTGGAGTTATTGGTTGGAGTAGAGGTTTGCTGGAATGCTGACATATTGTACATTTAGGACTAGCACTATGTTTTAGATATAGTTTTTAGATGTGTATATTAATGATTCTTCACAGTTAAAGATATTGCCTTATCATATAGGCATATTTAATATATCTTTTTGCCAATAAATAGCATCCTTTAGGTGAACACTTAGGTCTATGTCAAAAAAAGCAAAAAGGGCATGGGATGACACAATTTTAAATATGAAAACAATTGGCAAGAAAATAAAAGGATGTTTGCCCTGTTACATGCCATTTTTGCCTTCACCACTTCCTTACATTCCCTAGTGTCAAGCTATTGCTTGGATGCATTTGCTGTCATAAGTCACTTACCTATAAAACTTTGGTATGTTCTTATCACTTCCACTGTATGGAAGTATGCAGTGTTGAAGTGTCATCCTCAACAGCCAAGCATTTAAGTGTTGATTTAGTTGATCTGGAGATCTCCCAAAATAAATTATTTTGATGTGGCTACTAGCTTCCCAGTGATGGGAACCCCTGCACTGAGCCAGCTCCTCAATCTTTCTTTTTAAAGTTAAGCACTATGACAGCAAGTAGCCAACCAAAAGAGAGAACCTATTCTTCTCACAGAAACTGACCAACTTTTTAAATAAAGAGCAGAGAAAGCACACAATATGGGTAAGGATGGACATTTGCATGTCTGATTTTATAGTCCCCTATTGGATAGTTAGAAGGAGCATTTGCCAGAACAACTGGTATAATTAGTATTTTGAAATTGCAATGGTGAAAACACTTAAGGAAAGTCTAGAAGTATTTCTAAGTCTTTGCATTATGTGAACTGTGTTGAGGTGGAAGTGTCCTAGAGAAAGCAGCAATACAAAAATAGGAAGCAGCATAAGATTTTGCATCATGATGCTTTAGCCATCATTGCTTTTTTGATTAGAGGAAATAATATTTGAACAAATACTTTCACTAAGCATGTAATAGAAAATAGAGGCGACTGTAAGATATGTATGTGCATAATAGGCAAAGAAACCACATTATTTGTCTAATAAATAATTGGTAGAAATTATTGATTTTGTAATTAGAAGGAAAAGCTAACACAATTTTAGAAGCAAATTTTCCAGCAGAATATCTACATTGTATGGAGCCAGTTAATCTAGGCGTTAAGGCACCAGGCTAGAATCCAAGTGACCATGAGCTCTCGTCTCACCTTATGCCTGACAGTCCAATGGGGTTAATACAAACATAGAATTACAAATTGAAGACAATATATGGTAGATTTAGCAAATTGGCCTGACAAGAGTACAACAGTTATTCACTGTGCATGTCTATGAATATACAAGTGTGCATTTGCAAATATGCATACACACATACATGCAGAATGCTTAGGAACACACAGGCTGATACTCCTCATGTTTTGGTTTACAAAGCCTATAAGCACCAGTGATATGAGGAGACATGGAAAATATATTTCAAAGTATTCAGAGAATATTGTATTTATATTCCTGATATAACATCCTTGTACTTCTACTTGATCTCTGAAAGAACTTCCAAATTTTATTCTGGCTGCTCTTTCTAATACTTAGAGCAACATATTGTGTAGACATGCTTGGCTGCTACATAAATCCTGCACTTTCCTGTAAAATGGAATTAAAAGACAAAGAGTGTGAAATGACATCTTTTAACAATAGGTTTCTAGGTGATATGGGCACAGATACAAGTCAATAACATCTTCAGGCTTCTCTAGTATATGGAATTTGAACCAGAAAATCTAATTGTCACTAAAGTGTTAAAAGTAGAAGAACATTAGCACTTAAACAGATATATGAGAAGAATAGTATTGTGATGTAAATTATCACTAACATTAATGGAGAAAATAGATTGAAGTAAAACTACATTGATTAAAAGTGAAAATAAGTCTTTATTGCCACAAGGATGGTGATACTTTTCTGCCTGTATGATAAAGTTAACCACTGAATCTTTTTAGCAGTTTTGGAAAGATAAAGGAAAATAGTTGCACTAAATCAACTGTGCTTAGAATTATTACCTTTATTTTATATTTTTAACTGATCCAATTGTTCTGCATTTTATAGCTAGACGTAGAGGACAAAAATGAATTGTTTGTCATCATTGAGCTTAACAATGAAAAAGACAGCCTTATGCAATTACATTCTTCCATATACTCACATTGTTGGAATAGAGTAACAAGTAGTTTCTTTACAAAAAGTTGTAGTGCCCAATTTTAGTGCCCAATTTTTATATGTAAAAGAATCCAAATCTTGGTGTCCAAGTAGGCCTGAAAAACATGAGCCATGATCACACAACACCAATGTAATATATAATTTAAGTTATTGGGCTTGGATTGGTGTGACACTGGCATTGATTATTTATTTATTTATTTATTTGATTTGCCAATTGTTTACAAGATAATAAGTATAAGTGTATACATAGTTGTGAATACATGAAATTGGTACATATAAGAAAAATAAAAGAATAAGAGAAACAATAGGACAGGGACGGTAGGCACGTTGGTGCGCTTATGCACGCCCCCTACAGACCTCTTAGGAAAGGGGTGAGGTCAATAGTAGACAGTCTAAGGTTAAAGTTTTTGGGGTTTGGGGAAGAAACTACAGAGTCGGGTAGAGTATTCCAGACATTGACCACTCTATTGCTGAAGTCGTATTTCCTGCAATCAAGTTTGGTGCGGTTTACTTTGAGTTTGTATCTATTGTGTGCTCTTGTGTTGTTATGGTTGAAGCTGAAGTATTCACTGACAGGTAGGACATTGCAATGTATGATTTTATATACCATGCTTAAGTCAGACCGAAGGCAGGCGTAATTCAAGGTTTTCTAGTTCTAGAATTTCAAGTCTGGTGGCATAAGGTATTCTACAATGAGTAGAGGAGTGGAGAACTCTTCTTGTGAAATATTTCTGGACTTTCTCAATTGTGCTAATATCAGATACGTAATGTGGGTTCCAGACTGATGAACTGTATTCGAGTATTGGTCTAGCAAATGTTTTGTATGCTCTGGTTAGTAGTGTGATATTACCAGAGAAAAAGCTACGTAGGATTAGGTTAACAACTCTTAATGCCTTTTTGGCTATGTAGTTGCAGTGGGCTCTAGCACTTAGATCATTAGAGGTGAGTATTCCAAGGTCCTTTACAGAGCTTGGGTCATCAACAAGTTCTTGACTATTCAGCTTGTATTTTATTTTCTGATTTTTTTTGCCAATATGTAAGACAGAGCATTTATTTGTTGAGATTTGAAGTTGCCATTTGTTTGACCATTCTGATACATAGTCAAGATCTTTTTTGTAGGGTAGCAGTATTGTCTGTGGTATTGAACAGCTTTACATCATCAGCGAAGAGAACGCGTAATTGCTCTTAATATGATCACAGAGGTCGTTTATGTAGAGTATGAAGAGAGTTGGTCCTAGAACACTGCCTTGGGGGACACCACTATTGACAGGTACTGGATTTGATAGGACGCTCCCGATTTTGACAATTTGTTGTCTGTTTGACAGGAATGCTTCTATCCAGTTATTCAGTTGTCCAGAGATACCATAGGATTTTATTTTTAGGAGTAGTTTGTCGTGTACCACTGAATCAAAGGCTTTACAGAAGTCTATGTAGATTGCGTCTATTGCTTTGCCCTGGTCGAGTTGTGTCGTCCATATGTTTTTGCAGTGTAAGAGTTGTAGATTACAGGATAGCTTTTTTCTGAAACCAAATTGTTTATTGGAGAGTAGGTTATTTGTCTCTAAGTGGAGGATGATGGATTGGTTAATAATTGATTCCATGACTTTACAGGTGACGCAGCATAAGGAGATTGGCCTGTAATTTTCAACTAGGCTTGGGTCTCCCTTTTTGAAGATGGGGATGACTGTGGCTTGTGACCATAGGTTAGGCAAGGAGCTGGTCCTGAAAGATTTTCAAAGATTATGCTTAGAGGTTTGGCTATGGCAGTGGATAGCTTTCTTAAGAAGTAGGCACATATTCCATCCGGTCCAATAGATAGAGATGGTTTTAGATTGCGTAGTGATTTTCAACATTGTCTTCTGTGAAATCGATATGTATTAGATCATTATTGTTATCTGTGGTACGGCTAGGAAATACTGGGCATGATCCATTGCTGTTTACAAATACTGAGCCGAAGAATGTGTTAAAGATGTTGGCTTTAATGGTGTCGGAGAAAAAAGACCAGAATTATGGAATCGTTCTTTCTTTTTTAAACCTTTCTGTACCACATGCAGATGGCTTCTGAACAGCAGATGGCTATAATTGCCCTGTCAACTGGGGAAGTTAATTTACCCCCTCCACCCCAAAATCTTAAAACATATCTATAGTCTCAGATTTCCTTGTGCAGACGCATCATAATAATAATCATGAACACTTATTCCTAAAACAACAAGAACATTAGTGCAAGGATGTATTTAATATTTAAACCACTTCTTTATACATCAACTCAAAAATAACTTCCAATGAAATAAGCATGCATAGAATTGGGGTTTTAAAGTCTGATTCATATACCAGGTAAGTATAATTCTACCTGTGCTCAACTCAAGGTAAATCAACAGCACATTGAAAGGATGTTACTTATTCAACAAAGCATCAAACAATTATACTGAATAAACTATTAGTTTCGCCTCCTCTTTGTAGCTGTCTGCTGTTCTCTTCTTCACAAGTCTTTTTTTTAGGTCTTTTTTTCCCCCTAGTTGAGATTTTTCTCATCTTTCAGCCATATCTACAGCACTGTTTAATCCGTTGTCAGATAATATTATTTTGATCTTCTCAGAGACAATTTTAGCTATCAGTTGCCTGGCAGAAAATGCCACCACAAATTGGTGAATCCTGTCTCAATTCAGAACATGTACATGGTGTTTTTTTCTTCATCCAGCAGAAGATAGAGGTGTATAATAATCTAATTTCCTGAAGTAGCAGACAGAACAGCATTGTTATTGATGGCCTCCTCTATTATTTAAGTAGTAGCCTATTACTCTCAAGTCTGGTTTTTTTCCTAAATGGAAGGTGGGGCGAAATCACCCTTCTTGTTAGTTCCAAATCACTGTATACTATGAGTGATTTTTTTCCATGAGGTACAAAAAGCGGGGAAAGAACAGAAGTAACTATTCCATAATTCTGGTCTTTTTTTCCAATTATCATCAATCCCAGTGTCACCTGTAAAAGGATGTTGCTTCATGTACAAGAGATGATTGTAGAGCCTGCCAATTACATTAGTAACCCAAGGATTCGTTGGAGTGAATCAGGTAAAATGAATGTGAAAACTTCCTGCTTTTGCTCACACATTTGCTAATAGAATGTGTCATTGAGTGCACAAGGTATCTCAGTGTGAAGAAGGCCATGGGAAGGGGGCTAGTGATGGAACAAGCCACCTGCTTAAAACCACCCAAGGGCTTGCCCGACCCACTGAAATACTTCATGCTTCCCATAATTGCTTCTCCCCATCCTGCTGCACCGGGTCATTTACCTTGTGAAGATCTACTGAGCTGTGTCTTCTCCAGCTTTTCTGCCATGCAAGATCATAGCCCCCAGAAACTTCCAGTCTCAGTGCACAAAATGTTTGTACCCTGATGGGGAAGCTGTGACACAGCGAAATCACACTGCCTCAAAGCTTTCCATCAACATGCAATTATTGGTGTGTGGGACATCCCATTGTCCCATACACCAATAATTAAATTGAAATAAAGTCAACAGTACAGATCTTGTATTTGCATTAAAATATAGTTAAAACAATTTTATTGTATATTACTGATAATAGCATGGCATGGAATTTATTATTTCAAATATTTTAGACTTTCTGCTTTAATACATTTACCAATGTGTACAGCAATCCCTGTTATCTTGACTTCAAATGTTCTTTAAGATTTCAGTACCTAAACTACAATGGAACTAAAGCTGTAGATTTGTGTTCTGTGTAATAGCTGTATAGCCACCTGTCTAATAAATCACAACATTACTGGGCCTATGTTTGTTTTATGTTGACATCTGTAGAATACAAGAAAAAACTGATACCTCTGCGCAGACTTTTTGTGTAATAAGAATAAGCTTTGTAATGTTGAGCTTAGCTTTTTCACTCTGAATCACAAAACATATAGCTGTTGAACAAGGACAAATAACCTGTTTTGTGGTGTACCCTCTAGAGTAAGCAATTATTACAGGAGTTAATAATTTTATTTTTCCCATACCAAACAATTCAAGATAGTCAGTCCAAATCTTGTAGAAGTCAAAATCTGAGCTCAAACTTCCCATCAGACATGCTAACTATTCTTTATATATCTTTGTTCCCTTGTACATGTAATAGGACAAGTCATGCAATTTTACTATTAACCACCTGGAGTTGGAGATCTCATCCATACATCCGTATATTTATAAAAAGTAATTCATTTTTCAATATTTAAAGACTAAATTTACCCTAAGACATGCATGTGTGAAACTCAGATTTGGCCTTCAACCATACCAGGAGGCTTCATGAATACATCAAAAGCAATTGAAGTAAACTGAAGTTAATACTAGATCATATTCAAAGCTCTAATCCCTTAAAAAAACACTAATCCCTTAAAAAATTTCAAACAATGTGGAAATCAGCTTTTAAAGCAGCTATTGTTTCAATATATACAGACTACATCATATATTGGGCAAAGAAAAAAGAAGAATAATTTAGGGTATTCTTATTCCGAATATAGTTTTGTTGCTAAATAGAACTTTGGCAAATATCTATCATAATATTCATGTGTTTTTATTGTTACCATCTGAAATACAACTATACCTTAGAACTCATATTTTAAGATCAATTATGCTGAAAGTTATTCACACAGAAAGTCAGTAATAGAGTAATATGCGCTTGTTTTTAAGTCTACTACATTTGAGGAAACAAATATGCAAGGTAAATCCAATTCACATCTATTCTGAGAAGATAGGTATATGAACAAAATGAACTTGCAGCCTAAGCTTTCATGACTTAAAATTCAATCCAGAAGTTTATGAAACAGGCTGATTTTGTAAGATTTGATCAAATTTTCAGCTACAAACAGGAGTGGAATTTTTAATATTAAAACAAGCTGATTTTTAACCTCTTGGCAAACTTACAGTCCAGTTCGCATTTCTCATCCCACTTATGCAGAATACCCAGAGTATTTTACAACACATGTAAACTATTGGTTTCTAGCCCTTTCTGTCCATGTAAACTATCATAATACTGGGCAGTTTGACCCAATTACTAACCTTGGGTATTAATTGATTTATAGCTCTGCAAGCCCCTGTCAAAACTAGCTCTGAGGATGATGGAGAGGCTAGGGACCTGAAGCAATGGAATGGTGCTGAATGAGAGAAGGGTATGTTTTAACAAAACTATTGTTTTTTTCTTATTGCAAGTCCAATGTCTGTAACAAAGGAATGGCTGAGAACATAAAGGAATAGTTAGTATCTGTGGCATCTATTTTGAGGCTTCCATTCCCACCTCTTATTGCTTTTAATGGCCTTGAAATGACTTAATGTGACTCACTCTTGACATGAACTTATCACTAGTGGCTAAAATCCTATCTCAGTCTTGATTCTAGATATGTACCTTTCCCTTACCATTGTGCTGCTAATTTAAAATTTAAAATGTCCAAGACCATATATTTTATTTTAAGAATGAGGCATTAAGAGTTGTTACCCTAATCCTATGTAGCTTTTTCTCTGGTAATATCACACTACTAACTAGGGCATACAAGACATTTGCCAGACCAATACTCGAATACAGCTCATCAGTCTGGAACCCACATTACGTATCTGATATTAACACAGTTGAGAAAGTCCAGAAATATTTCACAAGAAAAGTTCTACACTTCTCTACTCGTTGCAGAATACCTTATGCCACCAGACTCAAAATTCTAGACCTAGAAAACCTAGAACTACACCATCTTTGGTTCGATCTAAGCATAGTATATAAAATCATACATTGCGATGTCCTACTGGTCAACAAATACTTCAGCTTCAATAGAATAGAATTAGATTAGATTAGATTAGAATAGAATAGAATAGAATAGAATAGAATAGAATACCTTTATTGTCATTGCATTCTACAAATACAATGAAATTTGAAAGCTACTCCAGCACAGTGTCCCAAACACCACATCACAATCACACTACAGAGTATTTAAAAATTAATATAATTAAAATAATAATTAAAAACCCAGTCTAAAACCTATCTAAAACATATAGCAAATTAGATAGTTTAAAAATGCCACTATATACATAGGGCTAAATCACATATGCATTGTTTGATTCAAGACAATTATTGCCTTGGAAAAGAAACTTTCTCAGTCTATTAGTCCTCATTTTAAGACACCTAAAACACCTCCCTGATGGTAACAGTTCAAAATATGAAGGTCCAGGATGAGAATGGTCTGTGGAGATTTTTAGTGCTCTAGAGAGGAGTCTGGTCTTCGCAATCTCTTCCAAAGAAGAAAAAGAGCAACCGATGATTTTTTGTGCTGTGTTTATAACTCTCTGGAGCATCTTCTTATCCACTACAGAGCATCCAGCATACCACACCGTTACACAGTATGCCAAAATGCTCTTGATTGTAGAACGGTAAAAAGTAACCAGCAACTTCTCACCCAGATCACTCTTTTTCAGCAGCCTCAGAAAGTGCAGGCGCTGTTGGGCCTTCTTTGCAATGGCCATAGTGTGGACTGACCAAGTAAGGTTGTCAGAAATATGAGTTCCTAGAAATTTAAAACTATGAACTTTTCCCACATAGTCTCCATTGATATATAGTGGGAGAGGCTCTGCTTTGCATCTTCTGAAGTCTATAATCAATTCTTTGGTCTTTTTGATGTTCAGGGCAAGGTTATGACTCTTGCACCACAAGACCAGTCTGAGAACCTCTGATCTACAGGCCGTCTCATCTTCTCCTGATATGAGTCCCACCAACGTGGTGTCGTCTGAAAATTTTATTATAGAGTTAGTGGGACAAGAGGGAGTGCAGTCGTAGGTGTAAAGTGAATACAAAAGGGGGCTCAGCACACAACCCTGTGGAGAGCCAGTGCTGAGAGCAAGAGTAGAGGAAAAATAGTTGCCAATCATAACAGTTTGGGGTCTGTTAGTAAGAAAGTCCTTTATCCAACAGCAGATGTGAGAGGAGAGGCCCATTTCCAGCAACTTCTTAATCAGTATATCCAGAATGATGGTATTAAAAGCTGAGCTGTAATCAACGAAAAGCATCCTTACATAGTTCCCGCTATGTGCCAGATGTTTCACTGCAACGTGGAGAGCCATGGCAATAGCATCCTCTGTGGATCTGTTATTCTGATAGGCAAACTGGTATGGGTCAAGGTTTGATGGGAGGCAATCCTGCATATACTTTAAGACCAGTCTTTCAAAACACTTCATAATTATGGGTGTGAGAGCTACTGGTCTATAGTCATTTAAAGTATCAGGAGAGGGAACTGGAATAATAATGGAAGTTTTGAGACAAGATGGAACAATGGCTTGTGTAAGAGAAAGGTTAAAAATATTTGTAAACACACCTGCAAGCTGGTCAGCACATGCTTTGAGTACCTTCCCAGGTACCCCATCAGGGCCAGTGGCCTTTTTCACATTCACTGCTCTAACCACCTGCTTCACATCATACTCTTGTACTGTGAACAGTTGAGTACCAGTGGTTTGTAGAGGCAGTGTGTTCAAAGACCTATAACATATAGGTAATAATAACATACCCATAACAATACAAGAGCAAACAATAGATACAAACTCAAGGTTAACTGCACCAAACTTGATTGCAGGAAATACGACTTCAGCAACAGAGTGGTCAATGTCTGGAATACTCTACCTGACTCTGTGGTTTCTTCCCCAAACCCCAAAAACTTTAACCTTAGACTTTCTACTATTGACCTCAGCCCTTTCCTAAGAGGTCTGTAGGAGCCGTGCATAAGTGCACCAAAGTGCCTACCGTCCCTGTCCTATTGTTTCTTTTATTTTTCTTATATGTACTCATTTCTTGTATTCATAGCTATGTTTATCCTTATACCTATTATCTTGTAAGCGATTGACAAATCAAATAAATAAATAAATAACATGTGGTTAATCTCACACATAATTATTTAATTATCAGGCTCTCTCTAAATAATTGCACTCATATTTTGACAATGTTGTTATCTGTAATTATATATCAAATTTTGAGTTGTTACATTTATTTTCAATCAGCTTATATGCTGTTAGCCATTTGGGACACAACCTTGTGAAAAACAGCATTCAAATCAGAGGTGGTATTCACCAGTTCTGACATGTTCTGGAGAACCGGTAGCAGAAATTTTGAGTAGTTCAGAGAACCAGTAACTATCACCTCTGGTTGGCCCTGTTGCCATCTCTTTGCTGCCTCCCAAATCCCAGCTGATTGTCTGAGTCGTCTTTTGTTGCCCTACACAGGAGAATGGAGGTGGAAAGCAGGTTAGTGGGGTGGGGAGGGAATGGGTATATCCTTCCACTGGAGTGGGGTGGAAATGGGGATTTTATAGTACCTTGCCACACCCACTAAGCCATGCCCACCAAGCCATGCCACACCCATCAAGCCACACTACGCCCACCAAGCCATGCCCACAGAACTGGTAGTAAAAAAATTGAATACCACCACTGATTCAAATGGTTGTTGTTGATAAGCATTAGCAAGTCTGACCTGAAGGTCAGTCATAACCACAGGACTGGCTTTGCCATGACAGTAAGGATAGCCCATTGTTGATCTGCCTTGTTTGCTTCCCATGTGCCCTACTTTATCCACACCAGAGATACGTGCATTTTGAGGTGGATAAAAGGCTACACTTTGCCTTTGAGTAGTGGGCTGCATCTTCCAAAGTGATCAGGGCAGCATACAGAAGTAGATAAAGGAAGAACAAAAATACATTTGATGTGAATGAATGTATTTACAATTAAAATGCACTTGAATATAGTTAAAATGTTTACATTTTTGGTGTGGAACATTTCCAATTATTGAACTATCCAGCCATGATATACTACTCGATAATGGCTTACTGAGCTGATCCCAGATGAACACCTTAATGCAGAATCTGCTACCAAATCTGCTTATTTGTACAAAGGATATTTCATATGGCTGTTCAAAACTTTGCTTCAAAGCTTCCAGTGAAATTGCTCCCCAAAACAATTGCTCCCTTTCTAACACCAAAGGAAAGGGACCATATTGCTCCCACTACTTTGGTATCCATACCCTTTGAAACTTCTTTTTACAGAACTTTTACTACAGGATAAGACTGAGAGAAGCTTTCTCTTTTAACAATTCTGAATTACATGTTTATAAACTATGCAGATTTGGCAGAAATTTTAGGAGTCTCTTTAACATGCATTGAAGATAATCCAGCTAGGGTCTTTCTGTTTACTTACATGCTGTCCCACAGAATATGCAAAGCTTCCCAGTTTTTGCATTATACACCAAAGATCTTACAATTGGACAACTATGTTGTGTGCTGAAGGTGAGAAGAACTGCCCAGTTTTGAAGACCTCCACTCCTTGGAGAGTGTGGAAAGGAAGTTTTTTCCATAACATAAACCCAAAGTACTTCAAGACAAAGTGAATTACTTTCTCAGGGTATATTGTATTATCTTTTCAAGTTGATAAAATAAATGATGTTGCCTCCATGGCACAAATCTCTTAACTGAAGCAAATCTAAATTGCTTTTCAGAGGCCTAGTAATACACGGATAAGTTAACAATAGCTCAAAGTAATGCTGCATCATTTAGAACTGTTATAGTTGTAGAATAATCTATGCTGACAGGGAAAGAATGCAAAGTTTCCTTCAAAGGTTGACATTTAGATGCTAAACAAAAACATGACTTTACATATAGCATTGTAAAAAACTATCTGTAGTACTCCAATGACTTTGAAATAAAACATTTTTGTCATGGGAGAAACGTTCAGATGGCATAAATTGTTTTCTTTTGTTTGAAAATCTGAGTATCATTTACATGGTTCATGATATACAGGATGAAGAGATACTCAGAGAAGAATTGTGATTATGCATCTTTTCATTTTGCTGCATGTTTACACACACTGCCTTGATGATAAAGCTCCAAAAGACAATAAATCACTAATTATAACTTGCTTTTATTATGGCACAGCCATATATCTACAAAGGGAATTAAATCTAAGTTGTTTAGCATTTTTCCTACACTCTACAAGATTCCACATGTGTCAGTCATATTTCCTTTGCAACAATATTAGTATAATTAAACACTAATATTTCAGTGAGAAGTATTTATCTAACATATATATACAACAATTAATGGTCATTCCCCCCTTGCATTTATTTTGAACATGGTAATTGAGGAATAAGAATTGATTAAGAAAACGCTCCAATTTTTTCCTGTATCTAATTTGGTACACTTTATCTGTTAGAATTCAACGAAGGAATAAGGCATAATGCCAGCACTAAAAAAATAGAGACAATAACTGATGAAAAGGTTAATTGTATCACTAATACATTACAGAGTAATATTAAATGGGGATCAGCCCATTACAGACAATTAGGTATCTGTAGCTAGGATAGGTTTTTGATCTATGAGTTGACTTGCCCTAGTGTGACTATAGGCCACTGACATTTACTTTGCGGCAGAACAATGACTTCATTCTTTCCTATCTCTCATGCACTGTGAAAGTAGTTTGCTACACACCAGAAGTAGTGTTTTCTGATTTGTGTTGGTTCAAGAGGTATTCTCATTCAGTGGTAGCAAAACTTTTGGACCTCAGAGACCACCAAACTCATAATTTTAAATCCATCGGACCAGAGGCCCTGAGAAAATCCCCCCAAAAAAGGCTGCAGGAAAATTCCCCACCCCGTTTTCCTACCGATCAATCATTCTTTATTTGGGATCACAGGATTCCGTCTCCAGCTCCGTTTTCAGGTGGAGAGAGAGAGAGAGACTTTTGGCAAGGAAAACAGCAGAAGTAGCAGAAGTCTTTCTTTCTCTCCCCCAAAGTCCACCAGAAATGAGTCTTTGTGAGACTTGTCGCACTGGTGCAGCCTCTTGGAACAGGGTGCTTTACATTACAGGGTCCCAAAAACTCATTTCTGGTGGACTTTGGGGGAGAGAAAGAAAGACTTGTTGCTTTCCTTGCGTACAGCCAAAAGCAGAAGAAAGAAGTGGAAAGAAGCAGCTCAGTGGCCAAGTGAGGCATGTGGGGTGAGTAAGGCAAGTTCTCCCCCTCTGCCCTTTCCCCCCTCCCCTCACTACTCGTGTTGTTTGCAATGCAAGCAACTCAAGCCTTGTGTTCCCATGGGCCATGTGGGCAGCATAGCCTTGTGTTCCCGTGCAGCCTGGATTAATTGTTTTGCAGGGTGCTTTAGGGGTGACATTTCTCTGCGGACACCAAAATTTTCTCGTGGACCACCAGTGGTCGCTGGCCCACTGGTTGGTGACCACTGTTCTAGTTCACCTGGACTGCTTCTTTGCATTGGAGGTAAATACTTCCAATCTATTGGTTCTGGTGCATCTGCAGGGTGTCTCCCTCCTTACTTGTCTTTGCCTCTGCCTTCCAGGAGCATTTTATAAAAGTACTGAACTTCTTGTAGCAAATAAGAGGATTTGGTGTCATGTCAGATGACATGAGGATTTGGTGTAATTCAAAATAATAATAATAATAGCACCAAGAGCAGTGTATCTGTACTCTGATCTCTACTTCTTTCTCATGAGCAGGTCCTTGTTGGATATGGTGATTATTCTGTGTTTCTATGTCAAGTAAATATTGAAAGCCGTGTTCAGTGCTCAGTGTTCAGTTGATATTTTTGAACTTAAAAGATGCAGCAATTGAGTACCATTTAACCTACTTCAAGACACATCTTTCAATTTGAGGCACCATTTATGTTTTTTAAATTGTATCAAAGTAACAATATTATAATGATACAGGACTGGAGTTACTTTATAAGTCCGTGTAAAATAAAAACTCCTCAAACATTAAATGCCTGATATAACAGAAGAACAGGAGGCTGTTGAGTCTTTACTGATTGGCTAGCGTTTTCCAGAGTTACAGATAGGAGGTCTTCCAGCACAATGTGGCAATGCTAGGATTATATCTAGGACTTCCTGTGTCAAATAACAGACTTTATGGCCTTCCTTATGAAAAACTTAATCATGCATGGTCATATAAGCCACAAAGAAGTGTTGCAATATCTTAGGCATTGCCACAAAGAAGACGTTGTCAACCTATTCTCCAAAACATTTGGAAGGAAAGACAAGAAACAATGGATGGAAACTAATCAAGAATAGAAGCAACCTAGAACTAAGAAGAAATTTCCTGACAGAAACAATTAATTAATTCCATTAATCAGAGGATTAATTCCATTAATCAGAGGAACAACTTGCTTCTAGACGCTGTGAATGGTCTAACACTGGAAGTTTTAAAGAAGAGATTGGATAACCATCTGTCTGAAATGGTAGGGTTTTCTCCTGCCTAAGGAGAAAGGACCACCAAGGTCTTTTTCAGCTCTGCTACTCCTGTTCTGTTCTGTTCATGGAAATATGAAATAAGTCTTTAATTAACAAGTAACCTAAACCTAAGTGTTGTGTAAAGGGTTATGCAATGGTTTATTGTCTCTTGGAAACTAGGACGTAAATATTGGCAATATGCAGCATTTTAGTTAAGAGCTGTAAAAAGTACAATGAATGCAAACTTAACAACTGCATTTTGTCTTGAGATTCTACAGTAGCTCTGGCAAATGCATCTACTGCAGAGGTATCCTTATGATAGGGAAAATTGGTTATTAACTAGGTTCTTTTGCTAGTTGAACAATGTAGTTTGGTGATTGTACATTCACTTATTGATTTTAGTAATATTGATTTTGCAGTTCTTGAACTACAGAGTTCATTCTTTTGATTTAATTAGTTTTGAGACAGCAGAAAAAGAAAACTCTACAGGTTGGTACAGAACTCCTACAGGCAAACAATATGTCATCATAAGAATGGTTTCTAACTTAACGTCTTTGGCAATACTGTGGTTATTTTCAGTATTTTAAACTATAGCTAAGGAGCTATGAAAAGAAAAATTCAACAAATGTCATAGTTTCCAACATATAGTAGCAGTTTGACTTAAAAAAACCTGAGCATAAACAATTACCAAGATGTGAGAAATTGATAGCTGATAAATTATTTAATAAGACCATCTTCTCCAATTTTGGTGCTAAGTTATATTGACTACAGTTCCCAGAATTCCTATCTAAAATGGCCAATGGAGTATATTGGAATTCTGAACATTGAAACATTAATGTATTTGGAAGGTACTAAGGTGGGGAGGAAGACCGAACTTAAAGAAAGCAGGATTTATATTACAAGTGAGGGACCTAATAAACAAGGAATCAGGTGAAAAAAAGAGGTATATAGAGAAACAGCCTACAAACAGGTTAATGGTAAAGGGATAGACACCATTTTGGCCAATGAAGTCAATGAGATAAAGATCACTCTGATTATTGTAAAATAGGAATATAACCCATGTCTAAGTAAATAGACAAATCTGTATTTTCCCCCAATAACCAAAGTAATACTTTAAAAAGATGTTAATATATCCAGCATAAATGCAAGTTAAATAACTTTTGATTAATTGTGGAATAGATTGTCAGTAAAGTTTTGTTTCTGGCCAGTAATTATTTCCACAATTATTGACTTCTAAGGTACTGTGGTAGGAGCTTTGCAATGGAGAAGGGAAGTTTAGTCCCCTCTTCTAAGCTAATTGCCCCAGGGACCAAATTGTTAGGAACCCCTTGGTCTCCAATTGTTAGTAAATTATAGATCTCCAGGATGTGGTTGGTGAGCATGCAGACCAGGAATATATTACTGTGGCTTGGCTGAATAGCAGTAGGAATATTGTCCTGATGTAAATATGCCCTTAAAGGCTTCATTTTCCTGCAACAAGCATGATGCCAAGAAATGAAGTCTGCTGTGATTGTTCCTAAGAGTAGAAATTATAGAGATGACTGAATGAGAATGTCTATGCATCAAATTGGGCTACTGTGACCAGCTACAGCTGCTGTTGGTATACTCATTGCTCCAGGATCTTTATCTCAGGTTGGGTGTTGGAAATCCCCCAACGGAGATATTGGAGTGGAAGCAACCAAAAGGTTGGGAGGACCAGAAGGAAAAAAGTATGCATTGTTAGAATGTTCAGAGGAGGCTTTTAGGTTAGAAATTCATTTTTAAGTCTATATTGGAACTGATCCTATAAGGAACTTAACTGTAAATAATGTTATTAGTTTTAAACAAATAAGTTTAATGAAGATAAACCTATATTTCCATTTCCAAGAAAAATGACAGGGGTTTTTCATTTCATAGTTACATTTCTCTAATGTAAATTATTATTATTTGTGATACAGCACCACAGATGCAGTTATTTATTGAAATAATGTTGCAAATCAGTATAGTAGGTTGGCTGCATCTACTGCCTTTAATTAACTCATAATCAGGTTTTTGAGGAAAACAGGATAAAATACTAGAACATATATTATTTGCTGTAACATTTACTCAGAAACAAAACCTTACAAAGGGTTTAATGTCATTTGTTTAGTAAACAATCACATATCAAAATAAATGTTAGATGTTTTACTTCCAAATGCCAGTGTTTAATAGAAAATATCAGTTTTCCAGAACAGAATAAGAGATATGTAGTATCATAATGAAAGCTATGATTTGAAATGGGCCTCTAGCTATTTGCTGTTCTTGATAAATGGAGGGGTTTTTTTTTATTCCAAGGAAGAGAGAAATAAAGGTAAGTACAAATTTAGGCTAATCAAAAGTAATCCAGAATGCCTCAACTACCTGTGCTGTGCTGTGAAATCTGGTTTCTTTTAGGTAGGCAAGAATGCAGGCATGCTGGAGAATACAAACTGACTGGGCTTGTGGAGAACTGAAATGATAAAAAGGAAATAAAACAAACCCAGTCCACTCAGAGTAACACTTATTACCTAAGCTAGGGGTGAAAAGGTAGAGTAATGGAATTAACGGTTCTGATAATTCTTCCAGCCAATTCTCATCTTTGCCAAGTTATGGCATCTTCTGCCATTTATGAAAAACACTCCTTGTTCTAAAACCCAAGGGAACAACAGAATCTTTGTTTGGTCCATCTGTAATTTCAGTGTTTATACTAAGTGCCAACAACTTTCAAAAAACAAAACAAAAAAACCCAAGGTTCTTCTTGTGGGGAAAGTAGGAGGCATGAGTATTAGGTTTATTTGCCACCTTGACCTATATATAAAAAAGGTGGGATAAAAGTCTAATTATCTTCTCCTTGTTACTGTGCCAAATTAAAATTATTTTTGCAATGAATATTTTTAAAATTAAACATCCAATCCAATATTTCACTGCTGTAATAATAGGTGTCACTGAAACTTGATATGTATATATTTACTGAGACTTGGTATATATAACTTTTCAATTCTCAAATCAAGTTAGAGAGACCAAAATGAAGATAGATGCAGTAACTGTGAAGCCAATTACTCTGTTATATTGCATTTGTTGGATCATTCAGCATTAGTCCAATTACCTTAAAAACAAGCTCCATCTACGGCCTACCATATTTTCTACAGAACATTATGATTCAAATCCATTTAACCAACAGTCTGAAATCTCTTTAATTGGTTTGGATGTTTCAATTGAAAATTATACATTCACAACAGAATGTGCACAGTTTAATATCATATATGTTTATATCTTTATGAATTAATGTTGGAAAACTAATCCAACATTTATGCTTCAAGAAATGCAGTGTGTGTGTACAGTATTTGTAAAATTTCACAGAAATAACTTGATATCTTAATGTTTGTATTTTTTTATCAAGAACATTATACAATAATACTTTTTTGTATTTATTCTCATTCTGGTGACTGTTTTTTGATTGTATGACTTTAGAGAATCACTCTCGTACTTAGAAAATTGATATAATAATCGCAAAAGATATTGAAATAAATGAAGCTATTCCTTCTCAGGCATAATTTTCAAAAATGTAATGAATCCACATTTTTTTAATTTCCTGCAACTTCATTAAAAAGCTGATATTCTTGTAACTGTATAGCCCTACGTGGACAAATATGACAGATTGAAATAATTAACTTTTTAAGCATAATTTCCCCAATTTCTTGAGAAACCCTTCTCAAATTTTCCCAGACTGAAGAAGTACAGATTTTCTAGTAATCTTGACTATTTTTGTACCTAAACTACCATGTCTACAACAGATGTGTTCAGCAACTTTTCTTAAAGAGTTTGGCAATTTATTCAGTTTACTCATTACAAAACAATTGTTATTAATGTCTTCTCAGATAACTCATTGAATTCAGTAAAGTATTGGTGTAGCAAACAATGAATTGCTCATTAAGTTCCAGAAGTCTCACAGATTACAATTTCAGAGAAGATTATCTATCTATCTATCTATCTATCTATCTATCTATCTATCTATCTATCTATCTATCTATCTATCTATCTAGTTATATATACATACACATATAAATACACATAAATATACCATCCTTCCATAGAAAGAGAAAGAGAGGGAGACAGAAAGGGGGGGGGGGAAGGAGGGAGTATATATATGTGTGTGAGTGTGTCTGTATAGGATATATATGCATTTAAAGTTACATATATAGTCCCAGTACCTCTCATCAATGATCCTTCTGAGGACCCGCTGGTAATTCAGCAATATCAGGAAGACTATAGACTTCCAATGATTAAACCAAAGAGCCATGGAAAAAGAAACAATATGATTCTTTTTCCCACATGTCTCTTTGATTTATAGAAATATAACGCTGAAAATATACTTATTTCAGAGTGACATATTGTGTGTTACCAGTTTACATTGTCATTTTAAATTAGTGTACTCAAATCTCATTTCAAACTTTATTAAATCGTCAATATTATATAAAGAAAGTTTGAATTATTTTATGAATATATAATTAATTTACATCCTAATAGCAATTTGTGGATGCCTTGGAAAAAATATTTGGCATTTCTGTACCTGTATCTGAATTTCTAAACTTTCAGGTTTTAGAGTTGAACAATTTATAGACAACCAATTCATATATAACAGGGAAAATCTGTACTTTTCAAAGAGAACTAATTAATGGTTTTCAAAGATTATTGAGAAATTACATTGTAGTTTTATGTATTCTTGAAGCAAAATATTTTCATCTCAACAAATGTTCAGGTCATGAATTAAAATGTTTCTATCTCATTGGAGAAATTCCTGATGCTTAAAGGGACAATGGCTCAGGCTTCAAGACTCTTATACTGTAGGTGAAATTGTTCTCCTTTGTATGTTTAATACAAGTATCTGACTTGGTTGCACTTTGATTCATTTACCTTTGTCAAATTAAACGAGTCATTTAGCTAAGTCATTCTCCCCAGGGGTTTTTCCAAAACTAAATCTGTGAACCTATGATTGCATGAATCCTCCTGAGAGTGATTGCCATGAAAAAAAAACTATGCTTGCTTCTAATTAGTCAAATGAAGAAGCTAAAAAGAATCCAAATCCCAGCCAATGAGAGCAAAGTAGAATAATCATTATTAATTAGGTTAATATCGGGGCAAAGAAATATTGCAGCATCTAATTCATACAATGCAATGAAACCATAAAAGGAAGATGTAATGTAGGGCCAAAGGTCTACCACACCAGGCATCCTTAATCTGGTGCTCTTTATTTCATTTCCAACATGAAGATTGTTACTAGTCGGAGTGGTTATAGATTTTGTGTGTTACTATAGGTCCATTTTACACTCCAAGAAAAAGGAGATATTCCAGACCTGTCTATTTCATTATGCTTGAAGAGCAAAGAGACCTTCTGCAGAGTTAAAGAGAAGGTGGTAAATGGTAATAATGAAGAGGGATAAAGCATGAACCGGATCAAACTCATATGACTCCTTTTCTTTTGAAATACTTTACAAAAAGAGCCAAGTTGTTATTTTCTAAACTTTTGATGTTGAAAATCATTTCTGGGAAATAAGCTTATTTAAATAACTTCATAGCTCAGTTTTTGGTGACTCCAATGTGATTGTATGATTTATTTCAGTTTCTTGTATAGATATGTGTATAATAAGCAGCAGTCCAAAGCTGGCAGGATAGTGTGAATGTTCTTATTCTTTTCTATGTGCTTTGGATAAAATAGGTCATGCACCACGCTTGTCAGTACCTTACTAGTTCACAAATAATTCATTTGTATATAATTGAGCTGGATATCACGGAGGATTTTCTCCTAGATATATAGGTTGGAACATTCAAATCTGATTGCAGTATTCAGCATCCTAATTAAATTACATTTAGAATACATTACTCATTTCCAGAAAGATTATATTTTTTATTAGAAAGAATTAGATTTTGACCTATTTGAAAATATTTCTGTTAACATATTATCTTGTGAGCAGGACATTGGTGACATAAATTATAGAGAGCCATTCTACACAGTTGAAGATTCAGCATGATAGCAACTTTTGAGCAAATCATTTTCTTGATTGAACCTCTATTACAAATTCACATGAATAAGGAAGACCTGGAAACAACTACTAACTTTAAGACTATTTAAATGAGAGCCAATATCACATGACTCTTCATAGAACATGCAAATTCATGAAGATTTGTGCTTTAGATTTATGCCTTTGCCTTACAGTATGAGCGAGTTGTTGACTTTTTTTTACTATTGCTACTTGGATGTTGTGAGAGATGCCTTTTAATTTGATGATGCTTCCATGAAGAAGCCACATAAAATAATATGAAACAAATAAAATGCATGGTGGTATCCAAAATAATATATAACAATCATATGTATGATTATTAGGGTTCAGTATGATACGAAGAAATACTGCTTAGGAAATATTCAATCAAGAGAGAGAAAGAGGAGCCTCCAAGGGCTTAACAGTCAGAGAAAGAAACTTAGGAAGGACCTGCCCTAATTGGTCAGACAGTTAAAAGTGGCAGTGGAACTTTATACTTTCAGACTGGCAATGACTCTGGTAACAGACTTATAATAAAGTAGAATTAACTCATCTACTTTTCTTTCCTGTCTGGTTTACCTGTGATAGCTGATATCAATCACTGTTTCCTAGGCAACATCTATTCCTGTCATTCCCCCAAGATCATCCACACATTCTATTACCCAACTTGTGACCTGTTGGGTCATTGTTTCAGATATATTTATTTAGCTAAATAGAGAAATAGAATGAACACAGGCATAGAAGCAGTGGGAGATAAGCAACTTCCAACATCCTATCAGCTACCTCATTGACTTTCCCTATAGGAAGCCAGGAGACAGCATTGGAAATGGCCATCACATGACCGTGCCATACAATGATGCAGCAGCACTGAAACAACCAGAACTTTGTCCAATATCAAAATCCCATTGGAATCATGGGTGCTGGGCATATTCTATATATCAGCTCATTTGAGATATCTTAATTCAAAAATTGTTGCCCTATGATGCATATTGTACAACATTGTATTTTTTCATTAAACAGTGTGGGTCCTTTCCCTACCAGTTTGGTATAGTAGTTATGGTGCTAGCTTACCAAGATATGGTGAGTTCTAGTTCTGCCTTAGGCATGAAAACTGACTGAGTTACTTTGGACCAGTCAACCAATCTCTCAGCCAATCCCCTACATGGCTGTTATGGGGAAAATAGGAAGGGGAAAGTGTATTAGACGTGTTTGCTGCTTGAATTTCTTTTAAGTAATAAAGGCAGAATAAAAATCTAATAAAAAATAATTTTAGCAAGTGAATTGTTGCTATTCAGCTATAGAGATGTCCCAAAAGGAGCAGCAAAGTCCCAAGTGTTCCATTGGCCTTAAGAACATTTTTAAGAGAGATAAAGAGGTCTATTGTCTTCTTGAGTTTGGAAGTATGAACACTGTGTATACTACACATTTGAAGGAAACATTTATTTGTTGAGAAAGAAAATCCGTTGCATATTGCAGATGAAAAAGAAATTGATCCTGTTCACACACATCCCCAAATGTTCATTGTGATTTATTGAAAACATGGATGTGTAGCATACATAGTCTGAAGTATCCATGTGATATGACAAAAATATTTTCTCCCTTCCAACGATGTGTTTCAATTGGTTACTTAAATACAGTAATGCACACTTTGTAGAAATTACACTCTTTCTATCGTTTTGGCTTGACAGCTGGATTTTAGATCAATATGGGGTCAAAATGCTCAAGCAGCATTCAAAATTGAACGTTTTGTTTTGGCTTTCTTTGCAACTTCAAGATTGCAAGATGGAATCTCAACTCTGCTCAGAGCCTCGATATTTCTTTCCAAAGTTCTGTTTAAGGAACACACCTGTGATTTCACATTTAATGCAGTTCTGTGACTTTCAAGTTCTTTGGGGAAAATTTCGCTGTTTTCCTAAAATCAGATAAATAGTAAGAAAATAAAGAGATAGTCCTTGTTATTCCCTTACCAGTGGGTATATTTTGTTCCAAGAAAGTGTCTATATGGGCTTCATAGCAAAGATTTGCGCACTACCCTAGCCCCTGCATGGTGCTCTTCGGTTTGCGGTAAGCAAATGCGGTAGGAAATCAATGGCACGCGCGCTAATGTCTGCAAACGTTTTCCTTTATATTTTCACCGTAGTTCAAGCGGATGGAGATTAACTCTCAGCAAGCTTGTCTCCTTGAAAGCGCTCCTCCTTTGGTGCATCGCCTGAGTTTGGTTCCCGTTAGAATAGTCTGATCACTTGCTTTCACTGACTCATAGCTACGGTTGGCGAGTTGAAGACATTAGTTTGGGGGTTCAGCTTTCCGCCGGAGACTCGCGGAGACCCCGCGCGGTCTTTCGGGCTAGCCCTTTGCCTTCTTCGGCTCTCTCGTCCTTTTAACTCCCCCACTCACCCTTCCGAGACCTCCCCCCCGCTCACTTTCCTCCAGTGCTAGGCGAGCCGTCGGAAGAAGCCCTCCTCTGGCCACGCCTCGGGTGGACTGTCTCGTCGCTCCCCCACTCCGCCGTGCCTCCTCTCAACAAAAGCCCTCTTTTCGCGCACCCCCCCCCCCCACGGCACTGAGACGCGTCTCCGCTTTGCCGCTGAGCGCGAGGGCGCCCTAAACCCGCCGCCCCTTTTACTTTTCGCTCTTCCCGCGGGAACACCTGCCGGCTGTTCGCAGTCGGGTTCCTGGCCAAAGGTCCCTGCAGACCCATTCACGTTTCCTTTCTTCGGCCATTGACAATTCCGAAATCCCGCCCTCCCGCTCGCCGGTTTCACCATTCACAAGTCTCATTCATAGGTTCGCCTGACACCACACGCCGAGACCCACGCGCGCCCACTCCTCTCTCCCCCCTCCTCCCTCCAGCCACACGCCCACCCCTCAGCCTCCCCCTCCAGCTGAGGGACACTAAGCAAGCGGCTGGATGCCTCGCTCCGCTGCCAAGCTGTTCTCATCTCCTTCCCCGGGGCTGAGGCGAAAGAGATTTCCCCCTCCCTGCTTCTAAACAAAGAGGTTTTAACCGGCGCACGAGGCGAGAGCGGCGGGGAGTCGGGGGGGGGGGCGTCTGTCCGGATGTGGTGAGAGCTGTGCCTGGCTTGGGCTCGGAGAGAACTGCAGAAACGGGAAAACGGCGCCTCCGGCTCCGGCGAGCTTCTACCATGGGATGCTGCACTGGGCGCTGTACGTTGATCTTCCTTTGCACGCTGCAGCTGGTGAGTAGCAAGACTTGCCCTTCGCCGAGGCGTCGCTGGCTTGGGATCTTTTCCCTTCGCGTCAGCTTGGGAGCGTTGCGGAAAGAAACCTCTCGGTTCTGTCCCCTTCCCCCTGGGTTGTGAAGCGAATTCAAGCCGGTCGCTCTTTGGGATTGACTTGCCCAGGCGTAATGCGGATTGGTGAGCTAGTCCCCCTGGCGCTCCCTGGGCGTTGGAAACACTTCGCCGGGGGGGTCTTCTCTGCCACTGGCTGACAATAATGGGAACTGGTCCCGATTGCATGCAAAAGCGGTGTGTGTGTGTGTGTGTGTGTGTGTGTGTGTGTGTATGCACGCGCGCGCGAGTTGGGGCGGGTGTAGGTGCGCGGGCGATTGCAAGCATGACCTTCTAAGTATGATCAACTTCTTGGAGGCAAAAGGATGTCCCGAAAGCGAGGCAGCGGGCAAGTCCCGTCTGCTCTCCTCCCAAGTCCCTTCTACCTCTTGGGAGCATCTTCTGTGGGCGACCCATCTAACAGCACGAACCGGTTCCCAAGCTTCAGCTAATATTGCTGTTCAGCTGCAGAGATACAGCCAGCTCAAGAGAAGCAAAGAAGACTCAAGTGTTCTGCTGGTCTTAGGGTTGCTTTCCTGGAAGGGAGGGAGCTGTTTGTTGAGCAGCTGCCATTGTCAAATAGACGTGCCCGATTGCTTCCCTCCTCCACCCCTCCTTGGGTCGGATGTGTCAACCTTCTGTGTGTGTTATTATGTGGAGGAAAAGCTTATTTATGGAAAACGGGGCTCTGGCAAAAAGCATTGCACATTATCCAGGAAAGCAAGTTGATCCTTTTCAGATTGAACACATGTTCAAGTGCTCAATTGTGACCCTTTGGAAAATAACATGCATTCATATGATACAACGTATATTTGTGTTCTTTTTCTTTGGATGATGATACTGACCTCCAGTTGGAAGACAGAGTCCTGGGCAATTCCTTGCCCTTCCTCTGCCCCCTCCCATCTCTTGAGTATCACTGAATGTGTCCTATAGCTGCCCGTTGTTTGGATTTTGATCTTCATCCTAATTTAACTTGAAGGCAGCTAAGTATTGATGAGAAGAAGAGGTTTCTTTCCTTTCTAAATTGGTTATTTAAATATTGCACATTTCTGTGGGGAATTTCATTCATTATATTGTCTCAGCTTTACAGCTGGGTTTTAGAAGCATTTTTGTGATCGATATGAGGTCAAGATATTCAAACAGTATTCCAGGATCTAATAATGAATAAAATGACTCTCCGTTTTCTTTTCTTTTCTTTTCTTTTTAAAAGTCCCTTTGGGACTGCAAAGTGATATCTCAACTCTGCTGGTGCTGGAGATACTCAGCTCTGTTAAGAACAGAAGTGTGATTACAAAATATCTGTTGGAGTGTTAGTTTATTTTCCAATTATTTCAGTGTTTTGTTTTGTTCACATATAGAAAAGCAATACAACCAAAGAAAATGAATGACATAATCCCTGTTACTTCATTAATAATAGTGGAGGGATACGAATGTTTTCCTCTGAGTAAAGTCCATTCTAACTACATAACTTTATTTATAATGTTGTTGGGTTTCTTCTGAATAAATGGGGCAGGGGCTTACAAAGCAAATTTTTCTCATAGCAAATTTTATAAATTAGTGGATTTTCATTGCTTATTTCAACTGATATAAAAAAAATCAGTAAAATTATTAGGATATAAGACTCCCTGTCATATCAAAAAGCTCTAATTTTAAGTTAGTTGTTTGCTTTTAGTGTTTTTAGAATTTCTATTGATTCATAGTTTATGAGCATTTTATGATTTGCTTATTAGTTGTACACCAAAGAGTACAATCTTGAGATATTAGGTTTAGACTGTATGCATTTGGAATTAATTTGGAAAATAAAGAAGCAGGATATTGCAGAAAGCTTTCCTATGGGGATCTTCTTCTAAATTAATATTGTCCAATCTACATCTCTGGAAAGTAAGTTGGTTGGAAAAGGCCTTAGGGGAATTTTGGCATCATACTTGGAACCGGAAGTGGACTTTGCAGTGAATGGCCATGTCCTCTCTTGATTGATCTTTATATATAAGTATACAATTAAGCAGGTGCTGAAGTTGCCTCAAGAGTAATAAACGGAGATCACCACAATCATATTAAAACAATGAGTGTTCTTTAGCCACAATTTATTGAACAAGTCAGAAACAATTCCTAATCTTGAAGGAAACCACCGTTCCCATTTTTTGTCCTGGCCCCCTTTTGACACTGTTCTTTCTTTACACATTTGTGGAGAGCTAGGCAACCAATAATATACCATATCTGATCCTCAGGCTAACTTCTTGTAATCCTGACTCTCATTTCTAAACTTTATTAAAAGGCATCACATTGCTAATAAAACCTATTTAGCTACTCCCTGTGGCCTGCAACTTGTAAGGGAGAAAAGAGGATGATGGGGAAAGAAGAGGGAAAGAAAGCTAATGTGAGAAGCTAACTTTTGACTCTACCTGGTGCTTGATTGTTTCTGTTTCCACACCACTCATATACCCCAAATTCCTGAATAATTTACAACTAACACACTGTGGTCCTCAGCACAAAAAGGATGCCCATCTCTGGGTAAAAATAACCAGGAAGAAATCAGGAAACACACATGCCCTACATCACCATTCACAAATCCCACTAAACCACAATATGTTGTGTTGCATTTAGTAAGTTAACTTAGGCCTGCTATTTTAGCAGAGGAAAGTTTATTCATTAATGTATTAATGGGATTGGTGAATGAACTATAATTTGTTAAAGCAGCAGAAGGCCAGTCAAAAACAAACCACATTATAGTGTTGTGACGTAATATAGGGTTACTGCAAGTGTCAGCTCAGATAAAGGGCAAGTAATAATTATTACAATCATGGCATAAATACAAGAGTTTATTAATACTTGCAATATAATCTTATGAATGTTTATTTGGAAATAAATATTTAGTGCATCCTAGTTGTAATTCTTTACATAGTACAATGGCAGCTCAGTGTGCAATAACCTATTATATAAGTTACTGGATGCACTGAGCCTTATTTCCAAGTGAAGCTTTCCCAGATGGCTATTAATTTCCGTGCAAGAAAAAGAGCAATATACTATTCTTATAACAGTTAAGTGCACCATCATGCCTACCGCCCCTGTCCTATTGTCCCCATTTATTCGTACCTATTTCCTGTATTCTTACTCATGTTTATACTTATGCCTATTATCTTGTAAGCAATTGACAAATCAAATAAATCAAATAAATAAATAAAATATAAGTTACTGAATACACTGAGCCTTATTTCCAAGTTAAGCTTTCCCAGATGGCTATTAATTTCCATGAAGAAAAAAGAGCAATATACTATTCTTATAATAACAGTTAAGACTATTTCATGGGAGAATATCAAAACTCTGAGAATATGACAGGAAGACAGCACAGAAAAGCAACTAACTCTTCCTACCTGAACAAAAAATGGTGAACAAACTGTGTTCCTTTCCTTTTTGTGCTAGTATCAATGAGAGTAAAAAATAATTGCATCAACTCTAGGGCTGATATTGTTTCCCCTTTTCCCTTTGAGATCATTTGAATTAATTTATTGTTAATTAATTGGATCCCAGTACTTTCAAAATACCACTGAGATAAAAAAAAAAACCTATGAAGCAGATGGAACCTATTAATGCATTTTTAGAAGTTCTATTCCTCCACTTGGCAAATAAGACCCATCTCAAAATGGTACATCTTACAGAACCGCCTGTGTGTTACTGCTCCTTATCCAAAGTTTTTTCTTTATACCGTAATCATCTGAGTTACCACTAATGAGCCAATCATCATGAGAACATGAGGAGATGCTGTCAGGTAATGGTGGGTAGCATAGATGGCATAATAGTTTAAGATGCTCCACCACTATATTCCCATTAACCATGAGAGATTATAATCCCATGAGATGTGAGAAACAGCAGTGAAATCAGTTGTGTTTGGTGTTGCAGAGATGAGTGACAGAAGTAGTTATTTAGTTACTATTCTAAATGAAAGCTCAAAGTAGAAGTCTCTAAGTATGTTTTCTTTTTCTTTTTAAACAGCTCATTCTTATAATAAAGCTAGTACACTTATCTGTTGAAAGGAGGCTGGTAGGAATATATGGTTGGTTTGCAAAGGGTCCCTAACCTAAGAAAGAAACAGAGTACCCTCAGAGACCTTTATACTGTATGACTCCTGCTAGCTGGTAATGTTGGAGAGGGGGAGGGAGGCTGTGTGTGATCCAATGTTGATTTTCTAAAACAGTTATGTGACTTATGCAAACACTCTGTGCCAACTGTATCCTATTTGCATAGTTGACTTCTGAATCCTGATAAAATACTGACAGGTATAGTAGGAAAACATCTGCATAGGCAATGCTTCCAAACCCTTAATTCTTGGGCAGTTCCTTCTGTTACTCAAACGAAGAAGCCAGATCTGTCTCAGAGCTATTAACTCCTCTGTTCTCCTTTGTTCAAGCCAAGAGGATAGGTTCTTACGACCTCTGCCTTTCAAATGTTCATTATAGTTCAGGAGTTACTCTAAATGTAATACAGTAGATGATAGAACTGCTAAAATAGTAACCAACTGAATATGGCAAGTTTGCTACTGTTCTCTCTGGTAGGTATTGATGTAAATCAGTTCAGTGTTAATTCTGTTTGCTGTTGAGTATTATGTCTGTCATCTGAAAGATATTTTATAATCAGTTTGAATGTTTTCATTTTATGGATCAGTAATTAAAAATATTAGAAAGCAGTCTAAAAGGTTTGATTCTAAAATTAGAAAGCAGAAGTAGCAAGGGTAGTTTGTAATGAAGCACTAGTTTATAAACAATGCCACATTTCATCAGCCTTTCAACTAAGGTGATAAAACTGCTACTGCTTGCCTTTCCCAGTGATAGAAATGGTGACACGAAGCCCGGGTTTTTCACACATAGATTATTTTCCTTTTGCATTACTTCAGGATTTGATTGATTCACACATGCAAAATATTAAAACAACAATCAAACAATACCTCCATAGCACTTTATAATACTTTTGCATTATTTATGCAAAGTGTAATTTCTGTTTATGAGAGTGTATCAATGCAGAATATCAGTATGGTGTTTTGTGTCTTTCTTTTGCTTAGATTATGAAAACAGCACTGAAAGAAGGCAACAATTTGCTTCTTCTAGCATTTCTATTCTGATAAAAATATTATATACTGCCTTAATTATTTCCTGGAATGCTCAGTATTTCTGGTATGATATTGGCAGGCTGTCAGGAATTTTAAGAGTTATCAGTAGAACTATGAAAATACAGAGTATATATATAACCAATAGAACTATTGTTGAAATAATTGTTACAACTAGATTTCTTCTAACAGGGTATGGATAAAACTCGATACAAAAGAGAAATTGCAACATATTGCTAAAATTCATAGCAAAATGAGATCTAAATAATATCCATAATATGAATAAATTGCATTTCCTTTAATTTATATTGTGACTTTCACCTGGTTTTAAATAGCAATCATAGGCTAAACATAAAAATACAGATAGTCCTTGTTAGGAATAACATAGGTTACCTAACGTAGTTTGGGTAAAATAATATATATAGACTATGATAGTGAGTTTAAGTGTGTGTCACTTTAACTGCAAAGCATGTAATTTTGGGTGCGGCTGTAAATCGCCATAGGAGGGAGCAAGAGAACTGGATTGATTGCTGGCTTACTGGATTGCTTGCTGACGATGATGGATTGTTATCTGCGTGTTCTCTGCTGTTGCTGAAGGAAGAAAGGAGGTTTGACTTCTTCATATTTCTACTGCAAAGAGATATTTTACTGGACTGATATTTGTAAGTTTACTGACCTCTTTTTCGACACTGGACTTTGCAATTGAATAATCCCCGGACGGACTGAACTAGTGTATGATATATGGACTGTTTGACTATGCTAAAACTATTACTGGAATAAACTATTTAACTAGCACAGTGTATCGTTTTACTGAGTGTAAGCTACAAAAACGTTTGTCTCACATATTTGCCTGCCTGCCTGACTGCCGTGCAGGTTCTGCTAGGGTGTATATCCCTAACACTGGTTATGGGCCCAGCTGCACAGTCAGACTAACCAGGATATAACAGGCTTATATAAAGTGAGAGTTTGTATAGTTACACAATACTGTAAACAGACAGCTGTGTTTTATTAATTATAGTTTAATATCCAGAAAAAGACGGCACAAGTCAATTTACAAAGTTTGTCTCTAATATCCAAACTGGATGGAACAAACTATGTTTCATGGTCTATGAAATGTAGCCTACTTCTACGCAGAGAAGGTTTGTGGAGTATAATTCAAAACCCACCAGAGGTAGATGCTTGGGATCCGGAGGATGAGGATGATGCTCAGAAAATACAAGAATATAAACTAAAGAATGAGCAAGCTCTCTGTATAATAGGACTGACACTCTGTGACCAGCAGCTTGTCCATATTCGTGGAGAAGAAACAGCTGCGAAATGTTGGGAGAATTTAAAGAAGATTTATGTTCGAGACAGTGTAGGAGCACATATAAATCTTACACGGAAACTGTTCAGAACACATCTTCAAAAGAATGGAGACATGTTGACTCATATAAACACAATGAAGAGAATTTTTCAGGAACTGCATGAAAAAGAACTTATCTTCACAGAACTCCATCAGGTTTATATAATTTTGTCTTCGTTAGATGAGAGCTATGACGACTATGTAACTTCACTGGAAGTACTGCCAAAAGATAACCTCACATTAACTGACATTACTGGCAGATTAATTGAAGAAGCCAGGAGAAGGCTTGAAAGGGATCAACTCAGAAGGGAACAACCAAAAGAAGATAAAGAATCTACGACAGCCTATACAATTAGAAAATATTTTAATTGTGGAGGAAAAAGGACATTTGGCTAGATTCTGCAAGAAAGGAAAACGCAACAATGCCAGCCAGAATGCTAAAAGGGATCAAAAGGATGAAAAATGCTTAGAGTTAGCCATATATAGCAACGAAACTGTAAATAATAATTTATGGGTTGTAGATAGTGGAGCATCGCACTGCATAACGAAAGATAAGAAAAGAGTTGTTAAGATGTCCACGAGTTCACAGCAGATATCGTTAGCTAATGGCTGGAAAATGAAAGCAAAAGGTGAAGGTATTGCACATTGTTCTTGCATAAAAGAAAATGTAAAAATGTTATATGTACCACAACTTAAGTTTAATTTGCTTTCAGTTAGTGTTTTGGTTAAACTAGGTTATATAGTTACCTTTAGGGGAGAAAACTGCATAATAGAAAAAGAAGGTAAAAAAGTGACTGCAACTTTAAAAGGTGAATTGTATGTGTTAAATGATAATTCATTAGAGGTAGCTAACACAGTATATAATAATGTTAAACCTCATGATGAATGCATACATTTGTTACACAGACGTTTAGGGCATATAAATTTTAAAATGCTCAAGCAAACGGTTGAACTGTCTGAAGGTATAAAACTGAAGCCTTGCAGTAAGTATTTGCACTGCAGTGCTTGCAGTCAAGAAAAAAGCAAGGTAATACCAGCAAATAGAATAAATGGATTTAAAACAAAGGAGCCTCTAGAGGTCGTATTTGCTGATATTATAGGTCCTAAAAAACCAAGTGTGGGAGGTGCTCGTTATATATTAAGCATAATGGATCATTATTCCAGATATGGTTTCTGTTATTTAATGAAAAGTAAAACGGAAACATATCAGAATTTCTTTAATTGGTTGAAGTTTGCAGAAAGAAAAACTAAAAGGAAACTAGTAACTCTTGTAACTGATAATGGTACGGAATTTATAAACAATAAATTCCAAAATAGACTGAAGATGGCAGGTGTTGAACATAAAAAGTCTGCACCATATAGGCCACAACATAATTCCTTTATAGAAAGACGAGGCCAAACAATACAGGCAATGGCTCATACTATGTTGTCGGATTCAGGATTACCTGAAACTTTGTGGGGAGAAGCAATAATGTGTGGTAATCATATATTGAATAATGTTGTTAACTCAACAACAGGTGAATTACCATTCACACGGTGGCATGGTAGAAAACCTGACCTAAGCTACATGCACACATTTGGAGCACCAGCATGGGTGCATATTCCTACACAATTGAGACACAAGGGTCAGCATAGGGCTAAAAAGTTATTCTTTGTAGGTTATGAATCTAATCACAAATCATACAGATTCTCAGAAAAAGGTACACCTAGAGTTTACTGTAGTGCTAGTGCACAATTCCTTGAACATGTAGGATGGGAAAAACTGGAACAAGATTCAAGTAAGGAAGTAATCATAGAAACCTACAAAAGACCAAAATCACATATCAGTAATAAGAAGAGTACAATTAAAGAGGAAATACAGGAAGAGCACATAGGACCAGAAGAGGAAGAAATAGATGAACAGGAAGAAATAGATAACCAGGAACAGGTAGTACATGAAAGTTCACCTGTAAGCCCTGTAATACCTAGACGATCAACACGTGAAACCAGACCACCTGACAGGTACCAAGCAAGTGTAGTTTGCCAAGTTAGTAAAGTTCCAACTACTGTTGAAGAACTTAGAATGCATCCAGAAAAGGAACAGGAAAATTGGCAGAGCAATGGAGAAAGAATTAAATTCATTAAAACAAATGCAAGTTTATGAAAATGTAATATTACCTCCAGGTGAAAAGTCCATTGGCTGTAAATGGATATTTAAATTAAAAACAGGTAAAAATGTATATCCCTAACAATTAGTGACTACTTCATACAACAACTCTTTGCAGTTACAATGGTAATGAAAAAGTAACTTTGCAACCAGTCATCACATTTATGACCTTTGCAGATCTTTAAAGCAAATGAAAGCTGAAGTAAAATCATAAACACACTTGTGGTTTTACTTATCAACCTCTTCACTTAACAATCAAGTTGCCAGTCCCAACTGTGATCACTACACGAGAACTATCTATAGTTTTCAAACCATATGGGCCTTGGCCTGGACCCTCCGCCCGCCTCGGCCAGGTCGGAGAATGCACCATTCCCCCGTACCTGCTTTACCCGAGCTTCTGCCTACTCGCCATTCACTTCACCCGGTTCGGGGAATGCACCATTTTCCCGTTCCAGCCTTGCCTGGAGACTCCACCCACCTTGGCCGGGTTGGGGAACACGCCATTCCCTGTCTCTGGCCTTTCCTTGGAGCCTCTGCCCGCCTTGGCCAGGTCGAGGAACCACCATTCCCCTGCTCTGGTCTTACCCTAGAGTCTCCACCCGCCTTGGCCAGGTTGAGGAACTGCCATTTCCTGGCTCCAGCCTTGCCCCAGAGCCTTCACCCGCCTTGGCAGGTCAGGCAACGTGCCATTCCCCAGCTCCAGCCTTGCCCTGGGCCTCTGCCCACATGCCATCACTCCCCTCTGGCTTCAAACTATGCCCAAGCCAAAACAACTTATTCAGCCTGCGAGGAGGTGGCATGGGCGCAGGAGGCCCAAAGCGGTTTGGGAATGGCCCGGACAGTTCTTCTTACCTGTAAAATGTCCCATCCAGAAAATGTTGCAGTGGAGATCTTGAAGCTACTTCTTCCGTCCCTTTCCGAGTCTAGGTCACTCGCGGAGACACTCCATGTGCTCTCTGGGTTGGCAACTTCTCTTCACTGCTGCTCTTGCTGGAAGAGTGTCTTGTGCAATTCAGTAGCTGTGAGCCACTGCTTTCCTCTAAGTCCCATCCAGAAAGTGCTGCAGCTGAGAGAAATAGCATTCAACATAGCTGCTGCTTCTCTGTGCCATAGCGCTTTCTGAATGGGACTTAGAAGAAAGTGGCAGCTCACAGCTACTAAATTGCACAAGACCCTCTCCCAGTAGTGTGGAGAGAAGCAGCTGCTACCCCAGAGTGCAGAGATAGAGGGGAGCAGGCCCTGAAATGCAACTTGGTCAGTCTCTCCTCATGTGTGGAAGCCACATTTTTGGTGAACCAGTGTGAAATTTTTTGAAATCCACCCTGATTTTTTTGATTTTTTGAATCAAATTTTGAATCAAAATTTTTTGAAATCACCTAGAGTTGCTCTGTGAGTGAGATGGGCAATTTCCAAATTTGATAAATGAATAAATATAGACTGGAATGCAAATAGCTTAACTTTCCAGTTTAAACAGGATTATACCCTCTTTTCCTTCAAATAGTTGTGTATCAAATTAAATTAACTTGGAAACAAATTAATCATGTTAAATGGTTCTATGATTAAGCCTGGCATGAAATTGTGAATTTGAGATAAACAGTTAAAGTCTGCCTTTCCCAACGATCTTCCACTGAGCTTAGAAAATGTTCTGCTTTTATTACAGTGAGTTGAAATTCCTTAACACAAACCGCTAGAGGCAAAAGTTTGTAGTATGAACTTGTTCCGCCTCTCTGCTGTTTATAGTCAAATGTTTGTGATTCTCTTAAGAATCTGTACCATACAGCAATGCCAAATCTTTCTGAAGAGCACCATAAAAATTTCTGCTATCCAGTATGAACTACAAATCTCTGCATAATTTTTAAATTCAAGAATATATTTAATGGCCAGCAACAGTCTAGTTTTATGAAACATTTTGAAGAAACAGGGAGATGGTTAAATTTGCTAATAATTTTTGGATTTGGGTCATAGAAAGAAAATTAAATCTCTTATTTTTAGATAAATAAGAGATTATAGGATCTTTTTGTTCTTGCTTACATTTACTTTTATTACATTCCTTAAAAGTACTCTTTTGTGGTGTTAGCTATACTGAATGATACTATTTCAAAAATATCTTTCGAATCTTTAAAATGTTGCAACAATTCATTGATTTTACATTTCAGCATAAGAAAGAAGCTTATTGAAATGTGTGAAATCATTCTGCTAAGAGTGCTGTTACAGTTGACCATACATATCATGCCATACTAGAAATATTCCTCAACTTAGTCCTCAACTTGTGATCACAATTGAGCCCAAAATTCCTAATGCTAAATGAGACAGTTAAGTGGATTTTGCCCCAATTTATAATCTTTCTTGCCACAGTTGTTAATTGAATCACTCCAGTTGTTAAGTTAGTAACATGTTCTTTAAGTGAATCCGGCTTCCCCATTATTTTGCTTGTCAGATGGTAGTAAAAGGTGACCACATGACCAAGGACACTGCAACCATCATAAATGTGAGTCAGTTGCCAAGCATCTGAATTTTGATCATGTCCCCATGGGAATGCTGCCAAGTGTGAAAAATAGCCGTAAGTCACTTTATTCAGTGCTGTTGTATCTTTGTATTGTCACCAAATATTGTATTGTCACCAAATGAACTGTTGTAAGTCGAGGACTATCAGTGTGTTTTTAAAATACTTTGGAATTGTTATTATTATAGAAAAAGAGAGATTGATATTTATAATTTATCTATCAAGAATGCATAAATAATATTTGCTACATGCAGTAATGTAGAGTTGTAATTGCAGGAATGTTCTTATCTGGATGGCAAACCTCAGGTAATGAATGTTTATAAAGCAAATACAACTCAGGCAAACAAAGTCACTAATGTAAAGGAGGATTATAGAGAGGAAGTAAACATATGTTAGACTTTAACTAGAACTAATTAATTGTGTTAATTACTATGCTAAACAGTAACGAAAGTTAAGCAGAAACCAAAGTTAACCAATGTTAGAGGATTACTAAAAATGTGTATAAATGCAAGACTAGACTCCAATAAAGTTCATCATGATTCATTTGATCATGATCAAACACCTCGACTGCCTCGTCATTACAACACAGTAATCCTTGCAATAAACAAATACAATAAAAATAAAACCCCATTCCTAAAGTCCCATATATTCACAATGTTTGGTAAGGTGGTTATTTTGCTAGAATTCTATTAAGTCATGTCAATGTACTATGAATGGGGAAAAATATATTCAAATATTTTGCCAAAATGTGAATAGAAGATAGATATGCTCTACTTGAATATTTCTGAAGATTAAGTGCTCTCTTATCCAATATTTTCTAATCCTCAGTTATTTAACAATAGTAAACATTTGACTTTATTTTTTAAAAAAAACCTAGCCTGAAGAAATCATGAATTTTTGAAGAAATGAGGCAAGGAAGCAGTGGACTAAGTTCTGACACTGAAAACATACCTTGCTATGTTCCAAAACTGGTGCTTTATAATATGTTGGATTATAATTCCTGTAATACTGACTTGTTATTCATGTTGGCTGGGAATAATGGGAATTATCAAAGCAGCCTACGAAGCACAGAAGCTATTAGAGTTAGAGAAGATTATTATTAGAAGGCACAAGGCAACCCATAACCTGTTAGGTCATAGTTTTAAGAGATATTTCCTTACCACATTCCTTAATGCCTTCAACAGTGACAGGGTTTGTAAGGTACTAGAAAATTTCTTAAAAATTCAAGGAGAAATTCAGATATGTATCTACCTTGGAAGTAGTCCAGGTGAGCTATATATTACAGTCAAGCATGAGAGTTGATCTCCACATTTGTTTTATGATATTTTGTATTATGTCATAAAATGCTTTATGATTATGTTTATGTTATAAAATGTCAAAAAAAAAATTCTAAATTTCAATTCCATGAGAATCTTGGATTTTGGACACATTTTTAAGTTGGCCCATTTGAAGTTCAAAAAAGATTTGCTCTATAAAAAAGATTTGCTCATTTCACCCAGTTAAAGGTTACAGACACAAGAATTTTAGTAGTACAGGTGGTCCTCAACATACAACAGTTCATTTAGTGACCGCTCAAAGTTACAACGGCACTGAAAAAAATTGACATTACCATTTTTCATCCTTACAACCCTTGCAGCATTCTCACATGATCAAAATTCACTTGGCAACTGACTCACATTTATGATCATTGCAGTCTTCTAGGAATCGTGTGATGATCATGTGATCATGTGAATCAGAAGGTTTTGCAACCTTCTGACAAACAAAGTCAATGGGGAAACTAGATTCAATTAACATCCATGTTACTAATTTAAGAACTGTAGTGATTCACTTAACAAATGCAGAGAGAAAAGTCATAAAATGGGGCAAAATTCATTTAACAAATTTCTCACTTAGCAATATAAATTTTGGATTCAATTGTCGTTGTAAGCTGAGGCCTGCCTGTATATAAAAGCTATACTTTAATTCTGTGTGAATGTATGCTTCCACTTTCCCCCATTGCCCAGTATTCATTTAACTGATTTACATTGAATAATTCCATTTTTTGAATGCCCAACATTTCAAAATTATCAAAATTTAGAACTATTACTAATTATTTATTAAACAAAGGGAAAGTCTCCTAATTTAGACTTCTCATTTGAGACACAAGTGACCACACTCAAATCATCATACTTCAGATACATTATACAAAGATCTTGCTTTTTGAAAAAGGCTGTAATGAAAGATGGAAGTGGAAAAAAAAAAGGCAATTGGCATCAACTGGATAGACTTCATTACAGTTGCCATGAGTGCCCCATTAGAAGACCCGGGTAGATATTAATGGAGAAAATATATCAATATGGTTGCTATGAGTTGAAATCAACTTAATGATACAATGAAGCAATCAATCAATCAATAACAGTTAAATTTACTCCTGCTGATTTTATGAACAGTCAGGTTGCTTGGCCAAATGACAGAAATAGTAGTCAGGTAATGATATTTCCTAGTAGTCTTCAATCTAAGTAATAACCAGATCCAACTCTGCTTAACTTGTAAAGATCAGTCAAGATTGACTAGGTACTGCCACCTAACTGAATGTATTTATTATCCATTAAAAATATTTATAAGACCATTCATATTGCATGCAAAATGATGTGCAGATGGTGCCTTTTATTGTATATTGCAAAGTTTATTATGGATTAGACTAACATGAGCTTTACAACTCAGTGGTGTGAATCAATATATATGAGGCAATGCATTATGCACTGATATTAAAGTTGCAATTTTATATGCCCACTGAAAATAAATCTACTGAACTGAATTATATTTATTTCAAATGGATATGTATAATACTGAACTGTAATCTTCTCAAGCTAGAGAATAATATTCAGTGGGGAATTAAACTGAATCTTAATTGGGTTTTCTGCCTTTTTTTCCTCTTGTCCTTCTTTTGATTTTGATCAGAGAGGTAGGTTAAGTATTCTCAAACTAACTGGTTTATTCAGATAAATCCAACATAAGGATATAACACAGGAGAATGTAATAGCAGGACTTTTTAGATAATTTATTGAGGCTAAGAATTCAGACTGAAGCAGACCATTTTCTTGACAATTGGACAACTTTGGGTAATGTGCACATTATTTCTTCAGTATGATGGAAATATATTTAGATATTTAAAAAGCATGAATCAGAATCCCTGTGTCATCATGTAAACAACCCAATGCTTCCTGATCCATTTCGGCTCTTCACTTGGAAAAAAAGAGGGGCATATTGAACTTTCCAGGGTGAGAACTTAACTACTGCAACCATGCTGTTGGATAGGTTGTATTAAGTGCAGAAACTGTTAGCCATTATGATTAGGTGAAGTCACTGAACCGCTAGGAGGCCAGGCGGAAACAGTGCTTTGTCTAATTTAAAAATGTTGCAGTTGAGCATTACACACAAAGAGAGAATCAACCTTGAGGGAAGACTTATTTCACACAGACTGAGCCTGCCATCATTTACTATCTAGTATTTCACTGCTATGAGGGTTCCATTTTGTAATGTTTCACAGATATTGATGCTATGCTGAGTATCTCAGGTTATCTATTATTAACATGTCAGTAATTTTGCCTGACAAAAAATGTGTTTTTATTATTCATACTTCTTTTAACCCTCTCTTTGTCAGAAGAGGCTCGCAAGTCCCCAGGTGCTTTATTGATATGCTTGTCCAGCACAATAATGTTAAATACTCAAGATTTTTTACTATGCATATAAGATTATTGGTTTTCTGACTGGATCCCAGATTCCAATCTCATCTAATCATATAATCCCAAATGCTTTTGGGATGAAATTGTACTTTGCATGTCTAATAGAAAAATAGGTTGAGAAGGGGTTTTTATGTCATCCCAAACAGGTAATGTATCTTGTCAACTCACACGTAGTCTATGTATTTATTAAATGGAGAATTCATATGTCATAACCCTGTAAGCAGCTTCATACAGTAGTTGTAATGTGAAAAATGCTATCTTGCTGACCAGTAAGATAGCCATAGTTGCAACCAGAATATATAGCACTTAAAGGGTCTACCTATGAACATACTTGTTAGACCTGAGACACAGAATAACAGCTATGGAAATATATTTCTGAAAACCTTTCTTATAATTACTGTAGCTAAGGAATGGTGTTTATGTTCTCCTTTTTTACAGAGTTGTTCAGATGGACTTTGCTAAGATTATATGTAAAGCTTTTTTCTAACATTTCAGAAAAAGCCATGTTAAAGTTTCTTTGGGAAACTCCTGATATGACTTATCAGAAGTCATTGCTGAACCATTGTACTTTTTCATTCTTAATGGACTTTCTAAATACAAATAAGCAATAGAAAAATGGAATGGCTATAAATGAAAATTATATTGACTGGACTTGTTTTACATTATCAAATTCAAGGGAATAATGGCAGGTGAGTTTGTCATAAAAGTCCACATTGTTTTTATTTTCATAAGCAATTTGTGCCATTTATTAGACATAGAGATATTTCTGGAACAGACACAGTAAAGAACTTTGTGATGACTTAAGGCAAAAAAAGTTAACCAGGCCTTTCAAATCCTGCTCAACTACAATTCCTAAGTATTTATCTTAATTGGTCATGCTGTCTGAGGTTGCTTTTGTAGCTTATAGTGTATTGTATCAGAATAAATTGACATACATAAATGTGTGATTTTAGAGAAAAAGATATGACTAGTGAAGTCAAAGAGAAGTGATACCTTCCCCTAATATTATTGCCCATAATGGTTATATTGAAGATTAAATGTGGGTAAATGTGTTCCAATGACCATTCACAAAGCACTGGAGATGGCAAAACAACATTTCTTTCACAGTTAGTTTATTGAACGCATGCAATTTTTCTTAAAGTCACTGGTGACAGAATTGGATTCCTTTATAAGATTGAATTTAGTGAAATTGCTAGACTTTTTAGAATCAGTATGGGCATAATGCCTACATATTGCTTATTTATGAAACTCCTGGAAAGTCAGGTTATAAACATCTGGAAATTGTATTTATTCTATTTCATTAAAATTGTACAGAAGTTTTCTCCAGTACCTGGAAGGAGAATGCTTAACTATTTTATGGGCTGCATTTTACTTACGTCAGGCCAGGCCTCCCAAGATGATTTTCTTCTTCCAATGTTCAGAAAGTTTCAACTGATCATCACTGATCTTGGGAAGAATGATATGGAGAGAAAAGGATGGGACTCTGCCTCAATGATTCTGATCAATATTGCTGATTCCCTAAAGCGGGAAACTGTTGGTCTGTAAAAGCAGCTGTGAGAAGAAGAGATTGTTTCTCTTTTCCTCCTAGCAACCTATCAAGGTTTATTAGAAGAGTAAAGGGGATGGGAGTGGCTGAGTGTGTGCTTTGTATCTGATTCAATAATACAATTGATTTCTTTTATGGGATAGTATAACTTATCTGGGTTGTCTGATATCAGGGTTAGCATAAATGTACAGCTCGTCCCAGAAAAGATTCCCTCAATACTAAAATTTAGGAATCAGTAGAATATCAGTTTTCTAATTATTGGAAATATTCTGCATTAAGTAAATATAGAAACACAGGAGGCTGGCATAGAGATGGACAGATTATGTAGTAAGAGGCTGAAGTAGAACAAATGACATCTCTCTCTTCCAGTCTCAGTTCTTAAAAGAGTAAATGACCAATACCTTTTGGTGTAAGTTTGGTCACATTTCATTTATTGTAATGTGGAGAGATATAATAAACCTTCTCCAGTTTTGCAGAACATAACATGAATGGATTGGTCAGATCAAGAGCTATATTCAAAGAGACATTTATATTTTTAAAAGTAACATGCTTAAGAGAAAACCCTACCCTAATGTTGGAAGATTTGTAGAGTCTACAGTCATTGTCCACTCTTTTAAAAGAAATTAAATGCTTAGCATTTACAATTAACAACATTCATACCTTGCACTATTCCCTCCTTATTTAACAGTGATGAAACTTTTATACCTATATCATCAGGCAAACCAAAGAAATGTCTTTTTATTTAATTTATTTTTTAATACTGATCCTCATTTCTACCATAGGGATTTTAATTTGCTAAGTTACTTTCTCCTCTGGCCTCATCTCCAGAAGGTGCTGTATGAATTCTGGGCAGTAGATCTCCCTCAATTCACAAATTTGAGTTGGGAAGTGATTGATAAAATCTAAGTTAAACCATGTGGACCAACAGTATCATAAGCAGAGTAATCTACTCTGTAGATTCAGCTTGGGGAACCCTAGGAGAAGGAGATTTTTGCTTAAATATGCCATCCTCTGTACCATTTCAGATTACGAGAGATATGACTAGGTGTTACAGCAATTGCCTGCTAAACACTTGTCACATGGAACCCTGCTGAAAGGCCATGGAAGGTGCCCCTGAAATACCATGGTCATATCATACCACATTCAGCTTTGGGCTGCCCAATATTCCAGAGGTTGCTAACCACCTTCTTTGGTTCATTGTTTGCATTAATTTGTTAATTTAATTATGGAAACAATGCAATTGAAACAATTGTTCAATATGTATGAGAAAATAGACCGTATTCTACACATAGTAGCATGACCACAGATACATTCACCATCCCATTCCTACCAGTCTCTTTCATTTAATCAATGAAGAGAAGTAGAAGATAATAGGAATTGGGAGAGGGGAGCGAGAGGAGAGAGAAGCAGTTTGTTTTAATTTATGAGAATAGGGAAAATTAAAGGGAAGGGAAATGATAGGAAATCATAAGGGGATGAAATAAGCAAGATTAGGTAAACACAAAGACATGCAAGAAGATTAAGTCAGAAATAAATAGGGTGGTATTAAAATGGATTTGGGAAATGTACTGTAGATTCATATGCAAGAAGAAAATTAACTAGCAAGATCCAAAGCAACAAAAAGTATAATCTCTCTTCTTTCTCTCTCTTAAGCTGCTGAGCAAGCAAATAGACATGGTTAAAAAAAATAAGACACCGATAAACATTAGAATATTCCACCCTAAATTTAATGAGATGGTAAAAGTTTAATTTTCAACAGTCCAACATGCCACTCAACAGTCCATCAGGCCATCCTTTTAGTATGTCAGCAAGAATAAAAAATGGTTCTAGTGATCATCTCTAAGAGAACATAATCTATAAATAAAGCAAAAAAGAAATATTTGTGATATTTTTTAAAGCTTATGTATATGCCCAAAGTTGTCAAAACTTGATTTCATTGAGGGCTGCATCCAGGTTGTGCTTGACCTTGGGGGGACAGCTTGAGGTCACTTGTGTCAGGGGCACTGATGGTGGCCTGGGTGGGCTGGGGGATCCATTGTCTCCAGTTCCGTTTTCAGCTGTGACAGCTTCCTGCAGCCCTCTGCCAGTGAAAATGGAACCAGTCCTTCACTGTTTTTAAGGGTGGCCCTACGGGCCAGATCCAGGGGTGGGATTCTACCAGTTCTCACCTATTCGCTAGAACTGGTTGTTAACATTCTAAGCAGTTTGGAGAACCGGTTGTTAGAAGAAATTACTGGCCTAATCCTGTAAGGAAGGCAGGAAGGAAACATTCTGGTGTTGCTTACAGAAACTGCCTCTCCGTTAACCTTTATTACATTCTTGGCAGGACTAGACTTCCTGTCTCTATAACTTCTCTGGAGTTTTTTTTTCTTCCTTTGCTGGTACTTGTGTGGAGTGACCATTCAAAGTTACAATGGCGCTGAAAAAAGTGACTTATGACCATTTTTCACATTTACAATTGTTGCAGCATCCCCACAGTCACGAGAGGCCAGGCGAGGAGATGCGTGCCTCGATGTGAGTGATGTTGAGTTGGCCATGCCCAGCCAGTTACATGACCACCAAGCCATGTCTACCCAGTCACATGACCGTCAAGCCACGCCAACCAACTAAGCCATGCCCACAGAACCGGTTGTTAAAAATTTGAATCCCACCCCTGACCGGCTGGTTCTAGCCCCCAGACCTTGAGTTTGACACCCATGCCCAAAGGAGAGTCAGTCTAATTTAGTGGTTAAGGTGTCAAGCTAGAAACCTGGTGACCATGAGTTCTAGTCTTGTTTAGGCACAAGGCCAGCTAGGTGGCCTTCAGCTAGTCATTTTCTTTCATCCTAGGAAAGTGCAAATGACAAATCGCTTCTGAAAAATCTTACCAAGAAAACTAAGGTCTTTTCCAGCCAGGAAGTCTCCAGGAATCAGACATGATTGAAAGGAAGAAAAAAAATATGCCCCCAAAACATTTGTTATTTTAAAGGTTTTAACTTTCTAGCTCACATTTGGCTACAAAGGAAAGTAAGATATTTGAAAACCTTCAACCTTTAGTCTTTTTTAAGACTAAGAACTGAAATGGCAGGTTTTTAAAAAATTTAAAACATAGCATATTAGGGAAATAACTTATTGTGTCCCCAGGTTTTGATATTGGTGGTTTTTGACAGGGATGTTACTATTTTCCCCTGGTGTCATCTCATGCTATTGAAGTGGATGAAAGATCCACATTAAAAAAAAAAAAAAAAAAACTAAGCAGCTATCCTGAGGTTCTGTTAGGGGATTATGTTATATAAAGGGAGTTGTAAGAAGTCCAGTTTCAAATGTCTTTGACACTGAATTGTTCAGAGTCTCAAGTAAAGCTTTCAGTTAAGAGAGATTCCATTTAGTATTTTTATCCTGCAGCATACAAGTTGTCTAAATTAATTCTTTCAAAACTTTGCACAGACGCATAAGCTGTTGTATGCTTTAAAAAAAATAAAGAAGTAAACAGAGTAAGAATATTCTAAGCAAATCTGTCACCCAGATGCAATGAAAACAGCCCTTATGGACTTATTGTAAAAACTTCCTACTCTTTCAAAATTGTGGCATCATTTTTCTACTGACGTATTTTGGACTGAGAACTGCCTCCAAGTTCCCTTATATGACATTATCATCTCTTTCTCCTAATTTTTCCTCAAAGGCTTCAATTTCCAAGAATCCTCAGGAACAGGCCCTAATTTTTACAATTAACAGTTACGATGACTATGGCAATTGAAGCAATTGCACTTTTTTCAGTCTATATTTATTTATTTGTTAAATTTATCTGACTTGCTGTGTACTCTGGCTGACTTACAACAGCAAAATGAAAAAAATAAAAATGTAAACATAACAAATAGTAAAGCAATATAACAATAAAAATAAACAATGATCAATGGCTGCTGAGAGATCAAGGAGAGCCAGGTGGATGACCACCATCCCGTTCTTGCCAGAGGTCATCCACAGGTCAAGCAAGGTGGTCTCTGTCCCATAGCCAGACCTGAAACCTGACTGAAAGGGGTCAAAAAAAATATAACCAGTGGTGGGGTTCAAAACTTTTTACTACCGGTTCTGTGGGCGTGGCTTGGTGGGCATGGCAGGGGAAGGATACTGTAAAATCTCCAGTCAGAGGTGGTATTTGCCGGTTCTTCTAACTACTCAATACCACCTCTGCATCTAACCCCTAACACTAACCCTGTGTTATTTCTCTTCTATCAAGTTTTAGATTACTAAATTGTCAGAACAGGGTTTGTTTTCATATATACTGTAAAATGTGATGATATTTAAATGAGCAATAATTAAGTAATTGCAAATAAGAAACATATTCTGTTTGTTTTGTTTGTATTTTACTGGAACAATTCAGGAATTTACCTCTGTGCTCAGAAGATGATGGGAAAAGATAAATTGGAAGACAAAATGTATATATTTAGCAGATGACTTTATCATCATATTACTAACTTTGTTGGTTTTTCTTTTAGTGAAGAATATTGCATTGAAAAGTAAATCTAATTGGCCCTTATCCGGAGCACTACAAATGGTCCTATCTTTACCCCAGAACCCAGAATTTGATCAAATCTCATTCATATTTGTAGTAATAAAGTGGACAATCCTGATATAATGTCATCCAATAAAATCAGGGTACACAGAGTTTATTTTGTATATGATAGAAATGTAAATTTTATAGAAGTAAGCACTCAGCAAGAAGAATAGGAGCTGGGTGTTAAAATCAGCAAGATAGCAATTAGAATATTCCAATGCATGCTTCACCTGTTTTAAATGTGCATGTGAGCCACATATAAAACAGAGGAGGTGGCCATCATAATGCTGCATCAACCATCTTGCTGATTTTAACCACCACCCCTTATTGATGTTGTTAATTATACTGAAAAAAATCCACACTTAATTTATAGAATTCAAACTGTTCCAAAGGTTTTTTTTTCAATTTAACACATAAGTGACATTCTTTGTCCTTTAAATTATCAACATGATTACTTTTTTAAAAAACATCACCCCAAATTATGATACACACTAGCTTAATTAAATGTAGGTGGAAAATAAATGCAAGCCGACAAAATAATAAAAAGGGATGGAACAATATACTGAATCCAGGAAAGTATGAAAATGCTTATTAGCTTTGCTGCCAGGAAAAAAAATCAAGGAAACATCATTAACAACAATAAAACCCTCTTATGCAAGTTGTGTAAAGTGCAAGGAGATTCAGTTTACTGAAGAGAAAAATGCTCTTCAGGGTTTTAGAAATGTCACCTCTTGAATTGATTCTTTTGGCCATTAATTGATAATAAATGGATATGTTGGCCATATACTAAGATACAATTTCTCTCATTGAATAGTTGCAGATAGGCATACTACCAATTAATTTGCTTTGTTTTTATTATCTTTTTTAATTTGCACCTTCTCTCCTTGTCTTGCTTCAATTAAAAATAAAATAAAATCTGGTAATATATTGTTTCACAGTGGAAAAAAAGACTTCTGACTTATTCAGCAAAGAATAGTTTAAAGCAAAATGAGCATTTCAGTGTAAACTTTTCAGTTGGTTATATGTCACCTGTCTTGATTTGGTAATATAAAATTCTGATATTAACTAATTGGGATCCAAATTTTGTCCAAGAGAGCACTGAATTAAACAAATTACAGGTTGTATGCTCTATATGATTACTAAACCTAGGAAAAACCTAGGAAAATGATTATTGCTAATCATTGCAAGTATGCCTAGTTGGTATGTGTATTTTAAATTTCAAATTTGCATAGGATTCTTTTTTCATTTGATAAAGTTTAGACTCCATTGTTTATAAAGGTATATGTAACAGTTGTATAAATCTAAGGATTTCATTTCATGGATCTGATGAAATGTTCCTTGTATATGAAAATAACTCTACCAGTCCTTAAAAATATTATCAGGATTTTATTTTATTTTTTGCACTACGTCTAACAAAGGTTTTCTAGGATGAATAGAAAACATGGGTGATGGATAACTCTCACATTTAATAAAGCATACAATCAGTAGAAAACTGCAAGTGTTTGATAAGAGAGAACATTGACAACGCATTTATATTAAGAAATTGTAAATATTATTTTTCTGCAACCTCATATTGGTATGATTTTGCATTTATACAATTGCTTTATAAATATTTAATCTGTTTAATCTTCTCTGTTTATTAGGCAAGTAAATACAACTATTGTCTGTTTGTAAATGAGGGAAGTATATTTCTAAAGCCTGTTTTGGATAAAGGCCCAAATCTTTCACTGATTTTTGTTATCTCATAGCCACACTTTTTTTTGGTAATGTTTATTTTAGTCTTAAAATATAATATGATGAAAATGGCAGTGATATAGCTTCTTCTATAAGTAATCTTCTTACTAAATTTCAGGTACATATAATGAGGAAGGTGTTATTCAATTAAAATAAATAGTGTTAAGGAATGATAGTGGCTTATTTAGAATGAATGGAATTATTGTCATTGTGTTAAAAGTGAAAGGTATGAATTCACTGATCTTGTATATAAAATAAATTAATTGTTGCTAGACTAGGTCAAGTTAATATTACTCAGATAATGACCTGGGTAAGGAAGATGAAGTTGTGCAATAAACATGTTTGTAGCCAATATCTGCCAGATTTCATGACTTGAGCTACCAAGTTGCCAGGATTAAGCTCTCTTGGTGTTGCTGGTACTTAAGAGGTTTCAGTTTTATTTATCTGATAAGATCACATAAGATGTTCTCCATCTAGTATTTTCATTTCACTTTGATTAGCAGAAGTTCCTAAGGGTTTATTGTTGGTTCTCTTATTTTCTTTACACGCAGTCCTACCCATTTTTTTTCTTCCCAGTTCAATTATGTTGTCAACGATATGCTTTATTTATCAGTCTCTGCTGTAAATAATATGAGTAGGCATCTCTTTCCAACTATTTAAACAAAATTTCTGATTGGATGTGGTCCAGTTGTCTTATAGTGAACAAGGATGTATTTTATCTGGTGTTCTCATCCCTTCTCTTCATATTTATTTCTTTAGTTCTCAAGGCAGCCAGTTGTGGATTTCCCTGTTGTAAGGTATCTGAGAATCAAAACCGATAGACACTCTTTAAAATCTTTCATTAGGAACAGTTACAATCTATAACTTTCTTTTAATGAAAGTTTGCAGGCTCCATTCTGTACCACTGTGATTGCTAAGCAATTAGTTGATTATTTGGTTGTGTCACACTTGGGTTATTGCAGCAGTCTGTTAGTTTTATTATCCAAGTCTTCACTTTTTGATTCATAAGTAGAATGCTGATGTTTATATCAATTCTGGGTTTCCCTTATTTTATCTTTCCCTTTTTATCTCCAATCATTATATTAGATGAGTTTTTGTGAAAGATAACCAGTGGTGGGATTCAGCCACTTCGCACCAGTTTGGGAGAACCAGTTGTTAACTTTCTGAGCAGTATGGTGAACTTGTTTTTGGAAGAAATCATTAGGGCAGAGAACTGGTTGTTAAATTATTTGAATCCCACCACAGCAGATAACTATGTAAATTTATGGTGTTAACAGGTCATGCTTTGGATATGGACATACCTAACTATTAAAAAGACCGACTGGTGGGTCAAGAACCTGCAGATTTGATCCAAATAATTGATCATTTTAACTATATAGTATCTTTTCTTTATATCAAAAATTTCATTGAATAAATAATTTCTTTTATTTTATAGAGGCCATACAATTCTATGTCCTGCCTCTCTTCAAAATTAAACATGAAATATCTATATTATCTTCTAAGAACATATTTCCCAATATACCACATCTATGTTTGCTATTCTTATACTGCTTCTCATCTGTTTTCTCTCCAGAAATATTGTAGGGATTATTCCACCATAGGTTAATCCAAGTAGAGATAGTTCTTGGTTAATAATAACAATTGGGACTTGAATAGCTGTTGTTAAGCAACATGGTTGTGAAATGCGGTTTCACATGACTGCACCACTTAGCAATGGCAGTTTGGAGTTCCATTTGCTATCATCAAACAAGGACCTCAAGTCATTGTTATTTCTGATATCCTACTAGCTTCCCTACTGATTTTGCTTGTGGGAAGCTGGTAAAGAACATTAGAAATCACAATCACATGACCATGATGACATTCTGGAATTCCGAGAACTAGTCATAAGTACCACTTATTTTCAGTGTTGCTGAGGGTTTGAATGGTTATTGAATGAATGGACATAAGCCAAGGAATACCTGTTGCTTTTACAACCTGGGTTCAAAGTTATGATAACCACCTCAACCCCATGGTCACATGATTGCATTTTGGGCACATGGCAACCAAACTGCATTTATGGCTGTTTGCAGCATTCCATGATCATGTGACTACAATTTATATAACATTCTTCCCAGAAACTAGTGTTAGCTTCCACTTTCAAGCCAAAGATACCTGATAACAAACAATGTGTTTGCTTAATGACTGTGATGTTTGCTTAATGATCATGGTTCTTGCTTTACAACCACCTGATTTCTTTAATAAACACCACAAAAAGGCTGTAAAAATTGGGCGTGATGATGTGATAATACATTTAACTACCATCATGATTTACATCTATAATTGTGGGCTCAATTGCGGTCATAAGTCAAGGACTATCTCAATTGCGGTCGTAAGTCAAGGTCTACTTGGAAAATGTGGTTTTAGGCTTATACAATGCCTAAAAGTTTACAAGAAAAATGCTAGTGCTTTGCCAAGTGTTACATTTTTTAAAAAAGATTAATGTATCAGCTTCTTGAATATAGTGTGCTAACTGTAAAGAAGATTGCCAATTATGATCTCAGAAGACATGTCATAGTGAATAATAACTCTTCATTGTTTGTTAGCCTTTTAACCATCAGAATGATGCCCAGAGATTAGCAGTGCTTATCATGGATGAAAGAAAGAAAGAGAAATGGAACTTCGGGCTTCTGATTTCATCACTGTAGGGGACAATTTCATGGCTAAGAGGACAAGAGCCAAACAATGAAAATAGAACTATCAGTAGAATGACAAAATATAAATAATGTGGCATTGCCCATTCTATGGCTTCAGTTGTATTATTTGTTTCTTCCTAATATTTCTTTTTTTAAATCTACCCTGTTTCTCCAACAATATGGCCTCCCCCAATAGGAAGTCCTAGCATGTTTTATAGGCATGAAATGAAATTAAGCCCCTCCCCAAATTAAGGCCTATATTAAAACATGCGAAATGGGGGAATGGTGGGGGCTTGCCGTTAGGAAGTACTTTTGTTGCACACCGGATATGCTGCTGCCTGCGTTGACCCCGATACTAAGTGCCTCACCAACGCCGAGGTCAACATCCAAGCTGTCGCTGCCCGCCCACCCAAAGGGGGAATTAAGTCACCCGAAAAGACAGCCTAGCCATTTTTTCGGGGCTCAAAAAAATAAGACCCGGCCTTATTATATGAGAAACACGGTATTATTTTGATATGTTTGTTGTTCGGAATACATCATTGTTGTGTGTTATAAAATGTTATTTCTCTCTCCCTCTTCATACGAAGAAATTTATTTCATATGATTTGTGTCATGCATTACAATATTAATTTTTGTAATTTTGCAAGTTTTAAGGAATAGAAAAGGAAAGTCATTAGAAAATATTTTAAAAAGCATCTTGGTAACACAGGAAAAGAACTGGAAAGGGAATTTGTGATGACCCAGAGTGTAACACAAATGCAACAAAATCCAAAACGTAAATAAATGTCCTTTAATGCCTCCAATTTGACCTCACTGTTCTATAATACTCAGTTGGAGATAAAACGTACTCAAAAATAGTCTTCAAAAGAAAGCAATACAGTCCGAATTTAATGAGCAGATAGAGGTGAAATAAAAAAATCAAACAAACTACAATGACGAAATGTCCACAATGGAACAAGAGAAGTATTTACCACATTCAAGGAGATAACAAGGCATAGTCTGTTGGAAGGATGCCAACCAAGATAACTTCAGGCCAAAATAAAACACACATCGTTTCCAACGTTTGCCAGTATGCAGGTCCAAACTCTTATTCAGTTCTCACACCTGCATCCCATGAAGAGGATCAAGGCCCTCTCCTCCTGAGGAGACCATGTCTCTCCCTTATCCTCCCTGTGTGCCCTAGGATGGATAGGGGATGGGCCTGGGTCCTCCTCTGACTGCTCAGCTGGCCTCTGCCCTTCCCCAGCCTCCTCCACAACCTCCTGAGCCACACTTCCACTCCCTGTTGGTTGTTCATCCTCTCACTCAGAGTCAGTCTCCACCAGGGGCATGACAGAATTCTTCCTTTGAACTTGTGATTGCTCACTGGGGAAAAAGACAAGTAAAGGACAGGTAGTCCTCAACTTACAACTATTCATTTAGTGACTTTTCAAAGTTACAACCATGCTATTAAAAATGACACACAACTGGTCCTTGTGTTTACAGTCATTGCAGTGACATGATCAGAATTTGAAACTAGCATGGATGCTTGCGGTGTCCTGGGGTTATGTGATCACCATTTATGACTTTCCCAGCTAGTAGTTACCAACAAGCAAAGGGGGAAGCCTGGTGTGGGGAGGAAGCTTATTTCACTTAATGACCACATGATTTACTTAACTGTAGTTATTTACTCATGGCAAAAAAATTAGATGTGACTTATCTAACAATCATCTTGTTCAGCAGTGGAAATTCGGATTCCAAATGTGGTTGGAAGTCAAGGACTACATGTATAGGCAATTCGATCTTTATGTGACTTGAAAAACAAACTAAAAACCCAGAAACCAGAATTCTAGGATTCCTGTTATATACGTGGTTTATTGGCATCTTTATGTTCTAGAACTATTTTGGAGCACATCAGTCCTTTTCCCATTCACCAAAGCACCATTTTCTAAAATATGTTTATTTCCAGATATTGGGAAGGCTCACATTTAAGTGTTTGATTTCTTAATATGTTAAACTGCACTCTAACCTCCATCCCACCCCCAAAAGTGAAAAATACAAATATTAGTTGGCTTTGTTGATGAATATCCTGTAGGGCTGGAAAGTGTGTCAGGAAACCTCTCTACTTGTAAATTGATTCTTGATGACTGGCCATATCTATTATGATTTTTTGCAAATAAGTAGGCCTTTTTTTTTGGCAGAAATGCTTTCAACGTTTTCCCTTAATCCAAAGGGTTGGTTGCCTGATTTTCTAGTAATAGCTTAAATTTTTAGAAAAGCAGGTTTTAGCTCTGTAATATGGTGGCAAACAATCGTTAATAGTGTATCTTATTTTATCACTCTGATTCTCATCTTTTCTCTCAGGAAGCAGAGAAATTATTCCAAATTATCCTCACTATAGTCCTAAGAAGTTGGCTCTATTCTCTAATAGCATGCTTGGAAGAGTTTGTATTAAGATAAAATGGCTGTGTGAGAAGCTTTTAAACTGCCTGCTGGTCTTGTAAACATTTAGCAGCCCCATGGACAGAAGAGGGAGTGGTTGCCTAGGATGAGCAGTGGGGATGACAGCCATAAGAAGCCTGACAAGCAGACCAATGGAAAAATGTACTGGGCTATTATATGCAAATTTAGCAAAAGGCAAAAAGCCAGGCCAGTTTTGTGTACATAAAGGAGATGACCTTGAGAGAGCGAGCCCAGATCCATTACCAAACCAGTGAGCAATTTTTTTTAAAGAGTCTATCATTATAGACCAGAAGTGTCAAACTCATGTTGTCACGGTGTCATGTGTGGTATCGTGACTTTCTTCCCCTTTGCTAAACCGGACATGGGCATGGCCAGCGCGTGATGCATACAGCCCATGGGCTGTGAGTTTGACACCCCTGTTATAGACAATCTGAATTAAAAGTAGCCTTAACTTTCCTATGGAGTTAATTCTTGTTCTGGTCAACCACGTGAGGCTGACAAGTTGTTCTGCTGGTATCTTACATAGCAACATAGGTATTACTTTAAGACACATCTCTTATGTGTGATGGACAGAAGATAAATGGACCTTAATGTTGAATAAGTGGAACAAGGCTTTCCAAAAATGCCTTGTAAATTATATCTCTCTATCTGAAATGAGAAGATGGGATATGCTTTGTACTAGAACACATGACCACAAACAGTTTGACAATTTCTTGTAAAAAATTGCAAGGCACCAACTGAGCCACTTTTGAAAATACTGTAGCTACCGAAATAGTGGTCAAACCTTTAACATCTCCAAATAGATAGGTACTTTGTGAGATGGAATTCATTGGGGTTGCTAATTAAAGGCTTGGCATGATAGGAAACACAAGACCTTAAATCTGCTTTCATGTGAGCTTATCACATAATTTTGAATTGTGCCTGATTTTAAAAATGTTTCAATTTTTTTTTTGACATGGTAGGGCTTCAAGTCTTCTTCCCTCAGGAAAGAAGAATATATAAATAACCGTTGTACAGCAGTTCTCCCCATTCCAAGAAAAGGGGTAAATTCAGGTATCTTCTGGCTCTACACCTATGGCTCCTACTGCAAAGTGCTTATTTATTAAAGTTAGGAAGTGCCTCCCTATATCCAAGGCTTCAACAATCAAAACTTCTGCAGTGGGAGGTGGAAGTGTGGCAAATTTTTCATGTTTTAGTTTGTAATCAAAAGAAAATCATAGAGAACTTAAAACTTGCACAAAATTGCACCAGTCTGCCCCTTTTGTGAATTAGGAAAAAGTTGATATAAAAATAAAATTATGGATGGAATATGCTTAACAGTGGGAATATGCTTAACCAATGGCAAGAGGCTGTATGGACTTTTATATGATTTTCCCTCCCTTTCTAAATATGCATGTGATGTATGTACAAAAAGGGTGAAGATTGCATCAAGATGTTCTGTCTGCTGCTATGATGGTTTTGTCCCCTTCCCTACAGATGCCTACCTTTCCAAAAGTTAACTCCAATGTCAGAGGGCATATTTATAATCCAACATTCTTTATTCAAAACAAAGGTTCTCTTCAGCTCCACCTGTTTCAAAGATACCAGCAAAATCAGTATTTCTTTAGTAAAGCAGAATGAATGGTTTGGTCAGTTGCAAGAAGGAAAGGAATTTGAAGACCTAAACACATAGAGCTTAATAATTATGTGATGTTGTAGTCCATTTTCAAAACATAGGGAACATTCAAGGGCGAGATTCAATGAAATTGTAAAGTTTCCAGGTAGTCAGCGATAATGAGATTAAGGGGAACAGTTTAATCTGTGATTTAGGCCAAAATGTAAAAATCTTACTTTTCAACATTCATTAAATATGAACATATTCATAGAGAGTTAGAGGTAAGGAAAATAATGAAAGCAATTTCATGCAATGATGACACTAGCTCTGCCACTTTTGCACATGTAATATTGCACACACAAATATGAAAATAATGAATTTGTGTCACAATGGCACAATGCTGTTTTCATTATTTTAACAAAAGCCTCCAATCCTGCAAACACCTCTGGATCTAGATGTTCAAGTATTTAAGTGAAAGAAGTGAATCACCACAAAATAATCTTGTTAATAAAAGTAGCTGTTTCTCTTGAACTCAGTAAAGCAGAAGGTTGTTTACCAAAGCCAGCTTGATATATTGGTTCTTGACCTTGCATGTCTGTGTTCACCTTAGTGGTGGGATTCAACATTTTTTACTATCAGCTCTGTGGGTGTGGCATGGCGGGTGTGGCATGGCTTGGTGGGCATAGCTTGGGGGCATGGCAGGGGAAGGATACTGTAAAATCTCCATTCCCTCCCCACTCTTGGGGGAAGGTTACTGCAAAATCCCATTCCCTCCCCACCCCACTAACCTGCTTTCCAGCTCCGTTCTCCTGTGAGGGAAACAAAAGAAGACCCAGCCAATCATCTGGGATTCAGGAGGCAGAGAATAGATGGGGGCAAGGCCAGTCAGAGGTGGTATTTGCCAGTTCTCCAAACTACTCAAAATTTCTCCCACCAGTTCTCCAGAACTGGTCAGAACCTGCTGAATACCACCTCTGATCTTAGTTGCTTGATAGTCCCCTCTTAAGGTCTCATTTCTCCAACGATCACACCTGGGGCAAATGAAACATTTCTAACAACGTGACTTTGATTCTATGTAAATAAGATAGTTCATATCTGATTCAGGACAAGAAAATTTAGTTGAGTGACTATCTATGGAGATTTAATAGAATGAGCTTGTTTAAAATGTTTTGAATTGTTACAATAAAAAGATAAATCCTGTTGCATATACACTGTTTGTATGTATCTAAGGGGGATATGGAGTAGTCTATTTGCTTTTAATTGTTCAGGTTTAATTCCAGAAATATCCAAAGAGTCAGAGGAGAAAGAGGAAACAGAGAAAATGGAAATGATATTTCTATCTTTTCTCTTCCAAGGGTGGCTCAGCCTTTCCAGCTTTCCTTCTGTAAACACAAGCTATCAGAGCTACTCTGGTAAAAATTTCTGTTATGCTCAGGGGAACTAGCTAATCTTGCAATTCATTAGATAACCCTGCATTAAATTGAGAATGTCCTATATATACCATTATACTGCATTTACTTTTGTACAATATACACTTTTTAATTAGCTGTAGATTTTCTAGTACATTATCAAAAATATTGACCTTAATCACATGATAAATGTTATCCCTTTTAGCAGTGCTATCTGTCAAGCATCCAAAGATTAGTGTTTGGCAGAAAACAACGGCAATTCGTTTTAAAGAAATGTGTACTCATGATGAAGTTTCAGATTTGTCAAAGGATCCATTGTAGTTGTATAATAATGAATCCAGAAAACAAAATAATGTGGTGGGAAGAGCAGAAATGACAAGAGATGCAATTATGGTGGCTACAGCTGGTTCTGTGCTTGACGTAATCATTGCATTCTTTGAGTAAGATCATTGACCAATCAACAGGATGCTGAAGGGTTAGTTGTATTACTCTTCATTAAGAATATGAAATTTGGTAGTATCCTTTATAAGATCAGTAGAAAATCTGATCTCAGATTCTTACTAGCCATCTTTATAGAAAATAAGATTCTTATCAAGTTATGAATGTATCACTACACATGGTAACAAAACATTTTTTTAAAAAAAATCCTGAGTAATTTGTTCATATGTTTTCCCTTATTTTTCTTCTAAATTTTTATATAATTTATTTCACCATCAAAGGATTAGAAGCAGTATGACTCTTTTCTATATAAACGGGACTATGATAATCAATTTGAAGATGGAAATGAAAGGGAAAATAATATTCCTTGGAACAAAGCTAAATTCCAGATTATTGTTTTTATTCAAATGAAGTGAATGTACAGTATATCATTCTCACAATATAAATATGAGACAAATAACCATGACCTATTTTGCACACTTGCTCTATGAGAAAATAGTCTGCTTCTCTTATTCAGTATTTTTAGCTAAATAAATCAATTCATAATAGTGAATAATTTATGTCTGTAGAATAAACTTTTTGATTCATTTCTAAAGTCATAGGAAAATGGGGGGTTTGCATTGATTCCTAGTGCTTAGAAAGAGTTCATAATTGCAGTTTGTTATGCCTATCTCACAAAACCAGCTGTTCCAAGACAAAAGTTAATAGCAAAAACAGATGTTGAAACTCTTAAATTTAGGCTTTATTTAATTTTAAAATATGGTGATTGCTTTTTTCCCCTAAGCTTTTTCTCATATTTTACAGACTGAACAAGTAAAGAAACCCTCATAATAAGTTTAACGCTTGATGTCTACATAAAACAACTTGCAGATTTTTTTTGACAATCCTACAAACGTGATTTGTTGTTGTCATCTTCCAAGATTTTCAACTTCCAGTCCATCCTGCAGTGCTGGGATTTCCTGGTGTACTATGAATCACAACCCTGCTCAGGATCAGAGCCCAAATAAAACCAGCCAAGTATTGTCAGAGGACAGTTTTGTAATGGATGTTCTATGGCAAGGGGTGTCCAACTCGCGGCTTCACGTGACGTATCGGGACTTTTCCCCCCTTTGCTAAACCAGGCAGGGATGGGGCCAGCATGAGATGCATCCGGCCCAAGGGCCATGAGTTTGAGACCCCTGTTCTATGGTTTAGAAATAAAAAAAATCACTGGAAAAGAGATCAGGGAGCTTGAGGGAAGCTTAACTGGAATTTTCTAGCTCTTTAACTGGAATCTATATTTAACTGCCCATACATGTGTCAGAGTCAAGTTCATTGTGTTTCTAAAGACAAATGCCTGATGTCCAAAGAGACACACAAGATTTATTAATAGAAACCTGCACCTCTGATGTTTTTTGTTCTGATTATGAACAAAAAATGTACTATATTCTTGTTTCAGGCAACAGCAACAAAAATTATCTGTCTTCTAATTCGTAAGAAACAGAACAGAACAAAACGGGAGGAATAATATAGTTTTCAAAAGAAAATTCATATAAACATGGGAGCAGAGTGGACAGGTCACAGTAATTTTAAGGAGTGTTGTTTAAGAAACTATAATAAGGAATTTCAAAGTACAGAGTTTTAGCTGCAACTGGAAAATAATTCACTGAGTAACTTTGGAGAATAGACTTGGTTTTCTAACAATCTTCCTAAAGATCTTTAGTAATGATAGTAAAATTCCTGCTAAAATCTGTTCCTATATCTAATAGAGGTGATACAGCTGATCCCTGAATCCAGGGATAGACATAGATAGACATTATAGACATTCATGGATATAAAATCTTATCCTAAACAATAGCATGAGCGGGATCATTGCATGGAGTCAAAAGGATTTTGTTAGATGTGGAATCTAAATTGGGACCTAGAGTGCCTTAGAGCAGTGATCCCCAACCTTTTTTACGCCGCGGCCCGGTATCTCCAACCTTTTTTATGGCGCGGCCCGGTACCGACATCAGCTGGGCGCCGCCATCTTGTTTTGATGAAAAAGTGCTTCCGGTGAGCTCACCGGAAGCACTTTTTCATCAAAACAAGATAGCGGCGCCAGCATTCGATGAGCTTTTCCGGGTAGGCTTTCTACCCGAAAAGCTCACCGAAGCATGGCGCCGCCATCTTGTTTTGATGAAAAAGTGCTTCTGGTGAGCTTTCTACCCGGAAAAGCTCACCGAAGCACTTTTTCATCAAAACAAGATGGCGGGCGCCCAACAAGCCAGCGGCCCGGTAGGACTTGTTCCACGGACCGGTACCGGTCCGCGGACCGGTGGTTGGGGACCCCTGCCTTAGAGCACAAATTTCTAGAATCTTAGCAAACAACTATTTTTTACCCTGGAATACAGGAGAAGCAGATTATAGTTTATGTTAAGCATGGAAGAGATGGGAAGAAAAGACACCAGAAATAAACTGCAAAAGTCCAAAAAGAAAAACAGTCTTAATTACAAGTATCAGAATAATCAGTTGGAAATGGTTTCATTTCTGCTGCTACAGTAAAGATTTATTCCTAGGTGCATTGTAAAAATGATTCAGGGAATACTCTTAAACTAGCCAAGGAATGGCAAGCAGATGGTTTTGAAAATCACAAATGTGTTAGCAGAATATGCTCACCTACTGTAAACTTAACTCTTAACTTTACCCATTTTCTTTGGCATTTACATAACAATCATAAGCTAACCACATAAGCTGGGTTCACACTAGATATTAGTCTCAAATGTGTCTGGCTATTAGGTTTTTTGTTTGTAAAATATTGATACAAAGTTTGGAATTAAAAGAATACTACTGGTTCTAGCAGTCTGGCATATGTTGGAGTTCTATGTGCTTAACTTGCTTTGATACAAGCAACTTTCATAACCAAAACAAGATAAACAAAAATGTGTTGTTGTTTTTTAAATCTGCTTAGAAATCTTTAGTTGAAAGCAACTGAATTGTGAAAACATCAGTCCCTTTAAAAACTCACAAGGCCATAAGCAAAAGTTATGATCTGTCTGGAAGCTCTTTAATGCGCTCATTTTTAATACAAACTTGTAAAAATTGTTGGAAACATTGAGAGTTTTTTAAAAAGTAATACTAGCAACTTTGTTTATGAATACTAATCTTTGAACATATTCATTCCAGTTTAGCAAACCTTATTTTTCCCATTTACAAATTAAAGTCTGATAATCATTCTTTTGAAATTTTAATAGGACAAAATGTTACCAGCATATTATGAATAAACTATTAACCCAAAATATCACTTTTATTAGTAATAATTTGAAAACAAGACAATAATTTTTCATGTTGGTTCCTTTGCTAGCACATTTACTACTTGTTATGTTTTCACACTATTATTGATTCATCTTATTATGGTCACAATAGTTCAGGAAACTGCTTAGCAATTGTACCCATGAGCCTGAATTTATTGGAACAGTTAAACGACATTTAATAGACTGTATCTCGGAAGCAGTGCCAGCAGACAAACCTATTATTATACTAATGGAGTTTTTGAATTGCACTGCATTAAGCTCAGCATTATCTTCTAAAGAAAAAAAAGATAATTTCTAAATCTCTCAACAGTTCAATATCCCCTGAATTTTGTTTATTTCCGATTTGTTTGCTAAATAGGGACACAAATTCAGACAATGTTTTCTTTCATTATCAACTCTGCCTAAATGCTTTAAAATAGTCATATACAAAACCAGTTATGCATTAAAATCCATTAAAATCTGGACAGAACATCTGTCTTTTGCCAATGTTTGCGTACATGTGAATTTTCAAAGATCTTGGCAATCAGTAATACATATGTTTGAAAATCAGCTAGAAGCAATTCTGAAATATCATGTTTAGCAAATTTTGGACTTTGAAATCATCAATTTGGTTTTCAAAACTTTGGTGCAATCTATTTTTCAAAAATAGGGGTTTAAGAAAAATAGAGATAATAGTAAGTTTTCTTTTGTATGACTCTTGGGTGCAGCATCATTTGTCATTAGTTCATTTCACATGTAATGAGTTTGTAGTAATAACTTTCCAGAGCATCATGCTGAATGCTATTAGCTGATTTAGACATGCCATGTGAAGATAATTGTGCACAGAAGGGTTCTGTGTGTAATTTTTAATTAGAATCCTCATATGCTGTTAAGAATGGGTTCAGGTATCATTTTGAACCATGGCTTCTTATATAAATGCATTTGGTAAGCTTCAAACAATAATGTATGCTATCAAAATCTTGGGGGAGAAAACCCCAAGAATGTCCAGTTGCCTTTTGGCAGAGCATCTTTGGGACAACCTTGTCCTGGATAATTGAAAATCTCCATAGACAGTTATGCCATTAACCACAATGATTGGTTCACATATTACATGAAACTGTAATGAATTATTTTGGCTTTGACTTTGTAATTTGTATGAACAAATTTGTATGAACAAATTTATAAATTCTGTTTTATTCAAGACATAATTAAACAAACCATGACAATGTGCAATATATGACCCCAATCATAATAGACATGAGTGTTCCACATAATACTCCACATAACAGAAGTCTATAAAACCAGGAAGCTGTTGTAGAACAGAGACGAGAAAGGATGTATGGGCTCTGTTTAAGCAAATTTGCTGCTGTTGCCACTATAAAAACAGTTTAGCAAATAAGATAGAAGATGTTTCTGATATGTTATTTCTAATTTGTTGTTAAATACAATGCAATGAGATAAAGTCAAAAGAATTCAGGTTAACCTGTATACAAATCCAGAACTCTCAATGATGAAACTGCCCATCCCTGCATATGCATTTTGGCCTAGCTCTTTTCATTTTGGGGAATTTATGTGGAGATGAAAGGTTAAACCAGAGGTCTCCAAACTTGGCAACTTTAAGACTTGTGGACTTCAATTCTTTGTTTGCTGGCTGAGGAATTCCGTGAGTTGAAGTCCACAAGTCTTAAAGTTGCCAAGTTTGGGGGGCCCTTGGTTAGACAAATAAGTCTTAATTTAGCTTATTCTATTTAGCAGACTTTACATGCAATGGAGCAATTTTCTGCCTAGTCATACCTTCTGAAATATAGCACAAATCCAATGCATCAAAAGTAATTTGGACAAGACACACAGATTATTGAATTTACATTATCTGGGTAAATTTACATGATATCCACAATGCACAGAAAGTATAAATGGAAAGTATTGTTCCTCCATTGCTTTTAATTCTGAAATTTTATTTATTATATATCTTCTGATAATTCTGGATTAATCATCTATCTAATTGGATCAGCTTTCTTATAGCTTCTCTCTACCAGAAATAAAAATAGCTAGGACCAGGATCTACTCACAGTCCTATTTAACTCTCCCTTCACTGCATATCCATTCCCGTTTTCTTTTGTTTATATATCAACCTTTGATTGCTGAGTGACTTGACCCTGTAGGAAGGAATTCATTTTGTTGTTCCAGAAAAATAGTTATCCATGTGCAGTTTAATAGGGGAGAATGTTGGAAACAGATAATGTAGAATTCAACTGCTCTATTTTAATTGTTCTATAGTTTTCACACCTTATTTCTAGGACTCAAAAGGAAATGGGTTTTTGAAATTAGAAAGCAGGAAGAATATGCCATTCATTGCTAGATTTCAATATCTTTATCTGTGAGCCCAAAGAATATGGGCTTTTTTTTTTTTTTTGCAAACTCCCTTGAATTATTATCTTCTTAATTTAGGTAGTGAAGGTTATCAGAAAATGTTACATCTAAAAATGATTTCACACCTGATGTAGCAAAGATAATGACTGTGATGTGTTTATGATGATTTTTTTTTTCAAAAAATCTATAAATAGGGCCTAAGTTACTGCAGGTAAAAATGGAAGCAGGGATTTTCAATACATAGTTGTTCAGAAGCATGTAGATACAGTCCTTATTTTTCATTAGGTATAAGAAACTTTTGATTATATATATATATAAAGTACCTGTAATAGAAAATGTTTTCTGCCATCAAGAAATGGTGGAAGAGGATGTACAAATACATTGTAATGTTTTAAAAAATGCTCTGGCATATGTTTTAAAAAAAACGATACTGTAATGAAAATGTGTAGACTGTGCTTGGTATGAGGATTGTCAGAGAAGGTGAGCACATGTCCTTCAGCAATTATTGGGAAAATTTCTAACAAGTGATGGCAGACAAACTCAAAGCAAATGTGGTTCCCAAACATTAAGCAAATGTGCTTTAGCAAATGTGTTTCCCAAACATTGAGGTAAGTCCCATAAAAACAGCTGAGCAGCACTACTCAGCAACAGAGTGGTCAATGCCTGGAATGCACTATCTTACTCTGTTGTTACATTCTCTAACCCCCGCTCCTATAACCTCAAACTAACCACTATTGACCTCACCCCATTCCTAAAAGGTCTGTAAGGGGCGTGCATAAGTGCACCATCGTGCCTACCATCCCTGTCCTATTGTCCCCATTTATTCATACCTATTTCCCGTATTCTTATTCATGTTTATACTTATATCTATGAACTTGTAAGCGATTGACAAATCAAATAAATAAATAAAAATAAAATATTGGCTAATGTTGTAATGAATGAAGGTACCAGCAGTCCCCAGGCTAGAGAGAGACTCATTTTGTCAAGACAGATCAGGTGCCTTTCAAGGTTATCCAAAGAAATTCACTGATGTGGAAAAACAGGAAGGAAAACCATTTAAACCTTTGGGGCAGGGGTCCCCAAACTTGGCAACTTTAAGACTTGTGGACTTCAATTCCCAGTATCCTTCAGCTAGCTATGATGGCTAGAGAATTCTGGGAGTTGAAGTCCACAAGTCTTAAAGTTGCCAAGTTTGGAGACCTCTGCTTTGGACCATAGAGCTAAATAAAGGCATTGATTTTATGTACTTCCGCAGCTGTTAATATATGTAACATAATATATCTATCTGTTTTATTGCATTTTTGGGTTATTATACCTAATAAAAAAGTTTCCGGATTAAATTCAGTTTTCAGATTCATGATTTCTTCTATCCATTGTCTAATTGTATTCCAATATTTTTTCACTTCCTGGCATGTCCACCAGGTATGAAAATAAGTGCCTTTTTCTTTTCCACATTTCCAACAATTTGGGTCTGAGTTAAACATTTTTGCCAATCACTGCATTTTAAATATTTTATTTCCTCAACATGCTCTGGCACCCTGCCTGATTTGTAACTCCGGCTTGCAGGTATTTTTAATCTAATGATTGGTATTTAGGGCAGCTTTTTGCAAGCAAAGAAACTTTTTGTATTTTTGTACAGGTAATCCTTCACTTACAACAGTTCATTTAGTGATCATTCAAAGTTACAATGGCACTGAAAAAAGTGACTTATGACTGTGTTTCACACTATGACCATTGCAGCATCCCCACTGTCATGAGAGGCCAGGCGAGCAGAAGCGCCCCTTGACATGAGTGTTGTTGAGTTGGCCACACCTACCCAGTCACATGACCACCAAGCCATACCCACCAACTAAGCCACGCCCACAGAATCAGTTATTAAAAAAACTGAATCCCATCCCTGATCATATTGAATAACTCAGGGAGTCAATTTGTCATGCCAATATTTTTGCAAAATTGAACTAACAATCTTGATGTTTCAGTAGCATCTGTTTATTATTAAGCTGTATACAAAGACAGTACCCAAAGTATTAATTCTAAAGACATAATTAAAAAAGAAACACCACTAGTATGATAAATATATTATGTATGCAAGACTCACTTATAATTTAAATGAGAGTTCCTAGAAATGTATTTCTTCTCAAATGTAGATTGATTTAACATCAGTTATTCTACAACTGTTTTAAACTGTAATATAAGGAAGCGAAATAGATCCAGTTTGGTATTGTCCTCTATTCTTCCAGACAGGACACCATTCTGATGAATTTGAATACCACTGTTTGGGGTTACTGTAGGTGATAGCAATTGTTTTAAAATAAATTATTTATTGTTTATCTAAAGAAGATGACTCTAGTACTCTACAAAACTCTGCACCATGTCACTTGACTTGTTCTTCCTAATATAATATATATGTATATATAATATAAAAAGAATCTATTTCTCCACTCCTTTATAACAATTCATTTAGATATGAATTTAAATAAATATTCAAAATCAGCCCAGTTGGATTCGAAGAAACTTGGGGTTGATGGGAATTTTATGCCAATGCAAAAAAGTAGCTTTTGAGGAATTTATACCATCAGGCTTACAAAAGTAAAGGCGAGTATAAAATCCCATCTTTTTGCCTGCTGCAGTCCAGATAATTATCAAATGTCCCAATAGTATTTGCAGGTAAATAATAATACACTTATTACATGCATATATATTCTTAATGCATGTTTTAGTTTTATTTAGTACTTTTTCATAATTTATTTGATCGAACTTTAGGATTACCTAACAAACAAGCACAAACTGATAATCAATGAACCACCACCCACCTTCATCACTAAGAAAGTATAATTTTTTCCTGATTAATTTTGTTTTCCAAACAAGTTTAGAAGTGTTTAAATAGCAAGAAACAAAGACTAGATTATTTAGAGAAATTCTTCTGAAATCTAATGTTAACAATATATTAAGTCTAAAGCTCCAAGAATTTCCAATACTGAAGGAGAAAGTGGTAAATTATAATCCCATCACATCTGTAGACAAAGCTACTATAATCCAAAATCAGCATTGCTAACCTCAAATCTTTTTGACAAACTTTTCAAGTAAAGAGTATGTCAAAGATATGTTTAAATAAAATAATGATTCAGTATCAAATAAAGATACTGTCGGGCTCCGGGAATTCATTCATGTCTGGCACTCGCTCGGAGCCCAACACATCACTGGGGCTGAGAGACTGATGGATGTGTGGATGACTGTCGTTTATGCTGAATTGTTGAGACAGCTAGACAGCTGAGAGGCACAGGGACACTAATTAGTCATCAGGCTTATTTCCAGACCATGCGTTGATATAAACCACAATGTGGGGCTTTGGGGATATCATTTGGTGGGGTGTTTATGATCCTGATTTAGATAAATGGGAGGGGAATGGGAGGCAGGTAAGGATACAGAAGGGATAGATAGCACGGGGAGAGAAAGGAATACAAATAAAGATTAGGCACGGGGAGGAGGCCCAGAAGTAGATGATGCAGCAGTGGATGTCAGGTTGTTAGCTGGGAGGAACTAGAGCACAGCTTAAAAGGCACTGAGAGGCAGACGCTCTCAGTGCTGACTTTATTCAGGAAATACCGTTTTTGCTTATCAGGACTGGAACTGCTGTAATAAATTTCACCATAGCAATTGTGAGTAGAGTGATTTATTAGCAAGATACTCCAGTACCCAGTTGGCTCTGAAAGAGAGTCCGTGCTCACTTTTTCTTCATACGTTGAGAGAGTGGAGAAAGAAAAAAGAATGGCAGAGGGAACGGAACCTGGATGAATGGTCGAAGCTGAGGCTGACATGGCAGAGGAGGTGGTTGAGGATGATAAGAAACAGGAGGATGGTAAGAAACAAAAGAAGCCAGAATCCAGTGTTTTGAGTCCAGTGGTAAAGCCTAAGACAGCCAAGTTGAGAAAGGAGGTTAGGCTGAGTGAACCATTCAGTCAAGCAAGCCCTGACATTGATACCAGAAAGCAGCAACCACATCTGCAGGAACAGCCCCAAGACTGGAAGGTGAGGAGGTGGCCTGGATTAGATGACAGCAAGTAGGCAGCGCCTAGCAGTGATACTTTAAATGTATTACAGACAATTTGGGGATGTGATGCTTGTAGAGCCACCCTCAAAGGACTTGTGGGATCGAAGACGTAGTGCTGTATCTGCCTGTGACCCGTTGTATAGTTCCAGTCCCCTGGGAATGCAGGATATAGATGTGAAACATAGGTCAGGGCGATCTGAGCTGCGAGTAAAAAGGTCTTATACAATATCAGGTGTACCTTGCTCTGATGGTCGGAAGAGAGAAACTGATTCAACTAGTACACATGATTGGTTGTTAGATTCTCCTAGAGATGGGAGTTGGTTTTCTGGTGGGTTATCATTTCTGGAACAAGGTGCTACCAGCTTGGTGACCCATGGCAAGGACCACAATCAGGGAGATGGAGATCCCCTCCTCTGAATGCCTCTTTTAATGGAAATGCAGACAGGGTAGCTGTGTTTCTTGGACAAGTGATTAATCACTTAGATTTGTACGGACAATACTACCCCTCCCATTGGGCCATGGTAGTGGCAGTGACAGGTGTCCTGGAAGGAGAGGCTAGCGAATGGGCAGTGGATTTACATCGTGAACGTGCAATGGAACTAGGCAACATTGGTTTGTTCTTTGCTGATTTACAAGCACATTTTGAGGATGGTTCCCGTGGACACCAAACAGCAGATGACATATTGACATTAAAACAAAAAGGCATAGTCTGCTCGGGACTATGTACATGAATGTAGATGCGTAGCTGGAAAACTCCCTTCCTGGCCAGAGAAATTAATGACTCATCTGTTTAAAGAGGGACTGGATCATGATTTGCATCAAGTTTGTCTATACCATGGTTTACCAAAAACATTACAGGAATGGTATCAGATGGCAATGGAATTGGATTCAGGGCTAAGATGGTTGAAGCCCAAAAGTGATTCCTTTGTGCGAAGCGGGGCTGGGAATTATAGTAGACCTGGAGTCAGCGGCTTATCTACTATCCAAATACAGCGGGTTAGAACTACGTTTAGATGTTTCTGTTGTGATAAGCCAGGACACCGTGCACTTAATTGCCCGATACCACCGCTGTCAGGATCACATATACCTCAAGTATCATCACCTTTGGGCAGAGGGAGGCCTGGACCTCAGGTTTGGCAAACTCCTGACTGTTCTAGAAGATTGGTTAATGTAAGCACCGAGTTAGAAATAGAGAGATCGAAAGAGACCACCCCACTTCAGGATACACTGAATGATTATGGCACAGAAGAAGAACATGTTGGGGATCCGATGGTGAGTATTGTTATTCATCTATTAATGATTAGAAACTATATAAGATATATCTAGAATATTGAATGTGAAGTCCCAGACTTCTCAAGAAGTCCATAATGTTGGGAAAACTGGAAGGACCCAGAAGAGAGTACTCAGCAGCAAGGTGCAACAGTATTTATACGATTTGCAACAGTAGTAAATGAATTATTGAAACACCTTAAAGGCAATGTTGAGCAAATATCATTTTGAGAAAAATATGTAGCTCTAAGGGTCAACATTGACTTGACAGCACTTAATGAAAGTAAGAATTCTACCGAGAAATGATGAAAAACAGGGTATTCAAGATTGAAGACTGAGATTGAAGGAATATCTATCCTTTAAATGATTTAAAGCCAAGAGCAGATAAACTGCATTGTGTAATATTGAGAGAACATGCTCATGATCTGGCTGAAATTTTATCACTTTGAGAAATTCTGAAGAACTGGTAAAATAATAGATGTCTGGAGGAGAAGAAATATTTTCACTATCTTCAAAATGGGAAAACATAAAATACAGCAACCAATTGACCATTCAAGTTGACACCGATACTTGACACCCATGGATTTCTATATTTGCAATATTATTCATCTCATATAGACATAGCTAGCCTACAAATTTGTCAAATAGACATAGCTAGCTTACAAATTTGCTAGATTGCTAATTAATGTGTCATTTTAAACATTATTTGGGCAATATGAATATGTTTGAAGGATCCTCAGACAATCATTACTGGTGTAAGAATTTTCATGATACACAAGAGACTTGTGGCTTAGATTTACATTTCTTTATATTAATGACTATATCACTGAGATTAGCTCACAGTTAAATGTCAGTAATATTGATATATTGGACCAAGGTGCAAATAAATTATTCATATAAGAATAAATGCATCAATTAGGGGGTAACTTTACGTGCACAAGAGTGGAAGAATATGCCTGCATTGCAGGATATGATAATATTAGCAAGATTAAAAGAATCTCATGAAACCTTATTACAGACCACCATAATTATCAATGGAATCCCCAAAATGAAATTGTTATACAATATTTAATTCAGTAATAGGATGTAGTCAAGTTTCTATTACCGTAATATTCACTTCTAACTTGTAACAGTTATCTACAAATATCTTCCTTTAGTTAGAATAAATACCTGCTTAATCAATACAGTTAAGATGAAGTATCTGATAGTTTGAATTGTGTGAAATTAGAATTACCTTGTTTATGACATAAATTTACTTAGCAATTTTTCTTAAAAGAAAAATTTATTTCCTTTCTCATTTTTACTTTCTTAAAGGATTATTAACTTTAGAATAAAGACACTAGAATATGAACAGAGAGAAAATCCTACTTCTTATTAGCACTAATGATGTTGCCTAATTTGGATAATGAAACATTTTCAAGAAAACGTTTTTGGTTGAACAAAAAAAAACACTGTAACAGTATTGCCAAAAAAGTATTAAGAGTTGTTAACCTTATTTTATGAAGCTTCTTCTCCAGTAACATTGAATTGCTAACCAGGGGCATACAAGACCTTTGCCAGACCAATTCTCGAATACAGCTCGTCCACCTGGAACCCACACTGTATATCAAACATTAACATGATTGAGTGGCTTCAAAGGTATTTCTTGAGAAGAGTACTCCACTCCTCTACTCACAATAGTATTCCCTATGACTCCAGGCTTGAAATTTTGGGCTTGGACAATCTTGAACTGCACCGCCTGCAGTCTGATCTAAACATCGTTCACAAAATTGTCTGCTATAACATCTTGCCTGTCAACAACTTCTTCAACTTAAATCACAATATTACATGGGCAAACAACTGATACAAACTCAAGGTAAACTGCTCCAAACTCGATTGCAGAAAATGCAACTTCAGCAACAGAGTGGTCAATGCCTGGAACACCTTAACCAACTCCATGGTTACAGCCTCAAACCCTCACATCTTCAACCTCAAACTGCCTACCATGGACCTCATCCCATTCTTAAGAAGTCCTTAAAGGGGGCATACATAAGTGCACCAGCGTGCCCACCATCCATGTCTTACTGTCCCCATTTATCTGTATTTACTTCCTTTGTTCATGTTTATGTACATACTAATACTTGTTATCTTCTACATGTTTGACAAATAAAGAAATAAATAAAAACAACCAAGCTCAGAGAGCACCAAGGACCCTCGTGAGACTCCACTGACAAGAACTTTGTATGATATCCTCTACAAGTAGTTCATTTTCCAAGTAGTTTATGCCTGAGAGGAAAAAAAAACAGGCAAAAGATATTTATCCATATTCTTACACTCTTAGAACATATTTGTAGATAAATTTAATATACCAAAAATATAATTTGGTCCTTTGGTAAATCTGGCAGCTGGTGTTATTCACTCATATTTAACTTGTGACTACCTTGTCCCGTGAGAATTATCTGCTGTCTGATTTTAATGGACTGTTATTGTCATTAGATCCGAATTAGAAATTGCAGTTAGTTAAGCAATAGACTACCGTTGAAGTAGTCTTCAATTTATGATCACAATTGTGTCCAAAATTTCTGCTGAAGCAAGACATTTATTAAGTGAGTTTTAAGTGAATCACTGCAGTTGTTAAGTTAGTAACACAGTTATTATGGCTTCCCCATTGCCTTCACTTGTCAGAAGGTTCAAAAGGTGATCACATGACCACATGACACTGCAACTGTCATATGAATCAGTTGCCAAGCATTCAAATTTTGATGACATGACCATGAGGTTGCTGCAATGGTCATGTGAAAACTGGTCATAAGTTACTTTTTTCAGTGCCATTGTAACTTTGAACAGTCACTAAACAAACTGTTGTAAGTCAAGGACTATCTGTAATTTGAAAGGCTCACTTACTGTATATAACTTGTCCCACTGGATTCTCTGATTGGAAAAGATGTGAGTAGCTCCTAACTCAAGAAGAATTGGGAATGATAGAATTACCCAGTTACTTAAGAATTGGAAATGATACAATTACCCAGTTCAATTTTCCAGGTAACCACACAATTTCTTAAACAGGAATATGTACCAAAAGAATTAAAACTAATTTCAAATTTCAATCTGAATCCTTCAGATGGCAAGCATTTTTTTAAAAATAAAGCTTTTGAAATATACGGAAGTTTCCTGATGGTATCATTTGTAACTACTGGTTCTTAATTCTTTTTTTTTTCATTCAAATTAAACCTCTCTAAGTTAATTCATATGATTTAAAAAAAAAGATTTTCATTTTGTGCAGTTGTCATCATAGTTAATTAGCTCCTGTCATGCCTGAATATTTAAAGAGATTTCAGAAATTATTTGTAATTATTCACTGCAATACAGACATTTGAAAATATTTTAAAAGGTATTCAATTATTTGAGAAGGGTATTTTAATCCAATTTATATTTAATATTTCTCTAGATAGAGGTTATTGGAGAGATAACAGGTGTACCTTACTTGCGCTTTTCCCATTGATCACTCTGACAAAAGAATACTAGACTAGCTAATAAAAACATCCAATATAAGCTAGCTACATAATTTCATATATGCAACTGCTTCTCAAATTTCTTTGTACTCTTCCAAAACAATTATGATTCCAATTATTCTGCTTTTGTGGCTATTTTGTGAAGGAGCGCAAACTAATGAATTCATTTATGTAAGTCAGGTCATAGGGCCGATTAAAAATGTGCTGCCTTAGGAAAATAACATTATAATTTTTCTTTCATTAGTAAATGAAAATTCACTATTTCCTCAGTGCTAGGAATGGAAGATCCTCCTCCTCCACAGAAGGCTTAGTGGAGATTGTTTGCAGAGCAGGCCACTTGGCCTCAACATTACCTCATAACAGTGTGTCACTATCTCCCAACACTTGCCATCTACTTAATGGAAAAACCATCCAGAAAAAGGCTTCCCTATTTTTTTTTATGTTCAGTGCAGTTTATAATGTCTTTCAGAATATTTGGATCTTATTATTTTGAGGGTACTGGTTTTTTTCTATGTCTGATTCAGCAGCCTGGATGCTGTTGATTTGTCATACTTGAAAGACTTCCATATAGAAAAGTCTTCATGACAATCTTCCTTTGGGACAATTCATTATTTCAAGCATAGCAAGCTTCAGGCCGCTGAAGAGATGATGGACTCTCTGATGATAATGAAATTCCCTTTCTGGATGAAAATCTGTACACTAGATAGCAGTGCTTTGGATTGATGGATAATACATAATTATTACAGGAAGATGCAGATACATGAAAGTTGAGTTAAGTCTCTTCAGTCAGACCTTATCAATGCTTTATAACATTTGTGAAAATAAATATTGATAGGAAATTAACAAATCAAGGGAAAAACTGAGAAAGAAGGATGAAGGTAAGATGTGAATGTGGATTTCTTGGAGCAAAATGCCCCAAATTTCTATAGAACTTATCAATCCTTTAAGACCAATTTTGATCACGTGCAAATATGGTGGAGCAGCTAACTTATTATCATAGGAATAGAGTTTCTTAGCCATGGAAATGAATTTTGGGCTAATTGCTTTCTTATTCCAACAGAACTATGAGGCCACTGGGATAAAATAAGGGGGAAATGCCAATCTAAGCCACCTGCAGCTTCAAGAAAAAATGTAATGCATAATAATAAAAATAATTAAATAATAAATGAAAGGAAATATAGTAGCATATTTTATAGTAAGCATTACTGTTATGATGATAAAGTGGTTTGAATTTAATGCTCAGCTAGTGGGAATGATCAGGATTTCATTCAGCTTTTTCCATCCCATGATGTCTGTATTTTTTCAAAGGCACTTAATTACTTTTCTATTGCCTGCTATTCTAGAAGGGAAATCTGCTTTAAGGGATGCTTAACATAAAATTTGTGCTAATTGGTAACTAAAGGTGCAGCAAACTTCTGCATACATGAGACGATAAGTTTCCAAATAGTGTCAACTAGTACATTCTGACCACATTATCAGGGATTGATCATTCCTCTAACTTTTTCATAAAACCATCAGAATGAATACAGCAAAATAATATTTTAATGAAGAAAATATGTATTTATTTAGATTTATTTGTATACCATTTATTCAAACTATTCAGATAATATATAAACAGCACTTTTCAACACTCATAAAATCCATAAGAATTACAATAATGTAAATATTTACATTTTTTTGCCAATTTCTTAAAATTCACTGACCTAAAGCTCTGCAAATGAGGATGCTTTTAAACTGCGTCCTAAAAGATATGAAGATAAGAGTTACCCTGTCCTCAGAGGTTAAGCCATGCCAAAATGAGAGACCTCCCAAGTAGAAAGCCATTTTTGAGAGATTTTATTCCTTGATCTCTCTTGGGGCAAGTACCAGCAGGATGTTCTCCTGTCTCCTTCATTTATCTGATAAGGTGGTACAGTACATGGCTGTATAGGTAACAACCAACACCTTAAACTCTATCTGCAGCCAGAGCAGCTCTTGCCAAATGGAAAGCATTTTGCTTACCCAGCTGGCTCACATTTTTGGGTCATCTTCAAGGCAGCTTTTTCATACTCTAGCTGAGAGATGATGAAGGCACAACTCATTTAGATACTGTTATTCTCCAGTGCAATATCTGATTTGCCTTCATTGCTCTTATATTTTGATGCTGAGTTTGAATCAATTAAATTTTGATTCAATTAGATTAAATTAATTATTATGTTACTACTTAGAGATTTGTTTAAATTTGCAAACTGCAGACTAAAATAAATTTCATTTACTGTAACAATGTCATTTGGTAAGCAATTCATTCCATTCTAATATTGTCCCAATGTAATCTTCTATACATATAAAAGTGAAATACCACTCATGCATCATCACAAAATCTCCAGAACACTAAAGCCTACAAACTTGAAATTTGGCACATGTGTTCCTCTTGGCTTCTGGGTGCTCACTAAGAAAGGATTTTTTGAAATGACCATCAGAGCATTAGTATTTCATATATTATTATTAACATGCTCTAAACATGAGCTAAACCACGCCTAGGCTCACACAGCAAGTATTGTTTCAGTTTCCAAACAGCCCTCAACTCTCTCACACACTAACAGGACACTAGCCAGATTAATACCTATGGACGCTGGTAGGCAGAGGCACAATTTCCCACCTTTATTTTCCTCCCCCCAAAATAAGCCCAACCACATAGTTTTGTAGCAAAGCACAGGTATCGAGCTAGTATTGTATAAATTTCGTAAAAATAGTCATTTCAAGTCCAAAATCCAAAACCTTCATTGACAAAAATGAAGAGTTGTCAACAAAGCCCACTATTTGGGTAGAATGCTTAAACTGTCTGTGATCAGTGGTCAATTAAATATTGGTAGTCCCTTCTGCCAGTAAGAATGTATGTCTTTAGGGAGTATAAATGTTGCAGTAGGCAGGAATGCCAAAATCTTGTGACTTAATGAGATGTTAGAACTATTTTTAAAAAGCAAATGTAAATTAATTTTATTGAACTTTGAGGTTGCACAGATGCCATTTGGAAACATGTGATGCCCTCAGAAACTATAGTGCAAATCCATTGCTTATGTGGTTATAGTTCTCAAAGCAATGTTCTAAACATTATTTTTCTGACTATGTTTTCTGTTTGCTTATACTTTTTTCTCAATGTATCCTATTATTTTAACAAATTATCAAAAGGTATTTTAAATTTGAAATGACTGCTTTAATAATAATGTGCTATTTATTGCAATAATTGTAAATATTGTAATATTGTAAATATTAAGACTGATTTTCATAATTGCCACATACTTTTCAGAAGATCAATCCATTGTATTCTGTCACCAAATAATTTTTATGGTATTGATGTTATTATAAAATTTTTATTATAGTATTTGTTTTTAATATTTAGATTTATTGTTTAACTATGTATTTAATTATTCTGGATGTATTATTCAGTTAGAATGTACCAAGCAAAATCGGATTGGGTATTGGGTGTTATTTTAAAGATTAACTTGATTAATTTAGTGGGGAGATAGAAAGGCATCATACTCTGATTAGTGATTTCAGGAGAAATTTCTTTTTTTTTTAATAAGGAATGAGACAAAGGTACAATAAAGAATGGACAAAAGATACAAATATAATGACTCAAATTAAGATGATTAATTAAGATAGAATTAAAAAGAGTGAAATATGAGGAGAAGTTAATATAGAAGACTTAGAATGGTAAATAAAATAAGTAATGATATGTAATATGAGCATGAATACAGTGGAAGTCCATGAAGAAAGAGATACCTGGGTCCAAGTTACTTTCCAAAAAGATTTTTTTTTATGTTTTGTGTGTTTTGTATATATGTTTTTTTTTTTTTTTTTTTTGGGAGAATTAATGAAACCTTGCAGAAATATAGAATGAGAATAATGGTAACTACCGTATTTGCCGGCGTATAAGACGACTGGGCGTATAAGACGACCCCCCAACATTTCCACTCAAAATATAGAGTTTGTTATATACTCGCCGTATAAGACTACCCCTCTTCCACACACCTTCCACTTTTGCACTTTTTTTTTTTTTGACGCACTTTTCTGCTTTGGACAATTTTGAAATGAGCTAATCCAATTTTGAACCAAGAATATGCAAATAGCTATGGAGTTTAGAAATGAGTTTTAAAAATATTTTTCATTGCTTACCATTAAGCGTAAAATATGTTGTAAATAAAATGAGAACACAGGAAACGTTCTCTTCTCAATACAGCTGATATCTCTCTCTCTCTCTCTCTCTCTCTCTCTCTCTCTCACACACACACACACACACACACACACACACACACACCAAAAACCCGGACACTGAAAAGGCTGCCAAGGAACAGTATATTCAATGCCTTCTCTTTAATCAAGAAACAAGGAATTCCTTAGAATCTTTTTTTTTTCCCCAAGTGGCCCTCTTTAAAAAAAAAAAATGGAGGTAACACTTTCATTCAAAAAGTCTTCCAGTATCTGGAGTTGCTCAGACATATTGAAGTGAGGCAGGAGAGTAAGTGAAATTTGAAATGATCCAGCTACCGTTTTCTTCCCCTCCCGCCCGAAGGCCATTATCTCCACGTCAAAACGAACGAGGGGAGGCAAAGAAGCCAAACACGCTAAAAAGGATCTCTTTATTTTCCTACACAAGGTCACACCTACTTTTCCGCATTCAAAGGACAACCTCTCCTCACCACCACCACACACACACACACACCCCAATACCCGCAAACAATGTTCTGGGCATTAATCACCATTGCTACATTAACCTGGTAAATTTATACCCTGCCTCCCCAGTGTTGCTTTGACGGCAGGATTTCACACAGCGGGCGCTCGCTCGCTCTCTTCTCCGCTCTCCCACCGTTCGCACATGTTGGAAGCACCGTAAAACCTGATAACCCACCCGGGGGCTTCCCCATCCTTAACCTACAGCCGCCCGCATGCAAAACCTGCGTGCAAAAAGAAAAAAAGAAAAATAAAAGTACGCTGCACGTGAGGATCTTCGAATCCTCTCCTCCCCACACCGCTAAGGAAGGAAGAGGGGGAAAGGTTGCGCAGCGCGTGGCGAGTGACACCCGCCACACACACACACACACACACACACACACACACACACCGCTCCCCCCCCAGCCTCCCTCCCGGCTGCAACTCAAGCTCAAGTGGGGTTGAGTCCTCCCGGCGTATAAGACGACCCCCCCACTTGGAGGCATGTTTTTCAGGGCAAAAAAGTCGTCTTATACGCCGGCAAATACGGTAAGTCAGAAAGAAATAGATGAAATAATAATAATAAAATGGAATAAGAGTAAAGAGAAATAAAGAGAAAATGGATAAGAGGTTTTTGTATGTTTATATGGAAATGGTTTAAAACAGAATTATAGTTCATCTGACTTGTTAAATTTATAATGGAAAAAGGTTTAAATATGTAATGGATAATGATGACTTGTGTGTTTTGAAAATTAATAAAACTTGTTTAAAAAAAAAAAGATCATCCTTTGCTTACATTTTAGTAGTTTCATGTAATTATACTTAAAATTATACTGTATAAAGAATACACAATATAATTCACAGCTCTGCACAAAGTTTGAAATATTTTATTTTGTTAAGCATGTTAAACTTTGGCAATTATTTAATCTAGAGCCTAAAGCAGCACAATTTATATGTTGAGATTAGAACTACAGAACAGGCAGAAGCCATTTATGCCATCAAGTGCTACTGTCTGCTTTGGGATGACCTCCATTTACATTTTAAATCAATATCAAAGAGCATGAAATTGTCACTTGAACTAGTGAAGATTGGTATGCTTTATAAATCACACATTAGTGATAACCCCAATTCACATTTGTTTAGAAACCAGTATGAAAGCTTGTGCATGAACTTATTGTTAGTGTTATTTATTTAGTCAACTGTCAATATGTGAAAATCATTGCCATTCAGTACAGATGTGAGCAAACATCTTTTTCCTATTAGAAATATGAAAATTAGACACACTGTTAGCAGTTTAAACAATAGTTCTTTTGTCATGCACTAAAGTCAAGGAATACATGCATAGTAGTATACGTTTTGTGACTGATTATTGATTTTAGCAACACTCCTGTGGACTCACATTTAGCTTCACATGATTTAAAGGACTACTGATTTGCACTGTAGGATTATGTGACACAAATTTGCAGATGCAAAGAGGAAGGGAACAGGAGTGGATATCTGCTGACATGATTTTAGATATGACTGTTGAGGTATTCCCCATTAGGAGAATGAGTGTACTCAGGGAAACATAGTGAGAGTGGTGATGAATAACCAGCACAACCAGCACACAGATACACTGAATAGTAAAATGTAGGTTTTACTTCCAGTAAACAGGTAAACAAAGTCCAACAAACAGTCCAAATCATACATGGTTAAAGCAGGTAGTATTCAATACAATCAGTCCAGGGATAATCCAAAAACGAAGTCCTTTTCTTTACCAGTATCATAAACAAAGTTCAGTAAACAGAGTTTGCGAACAGTTGCAAGACTCACAGCAATTCAATCAGAATGACGATCGGGCAGAAGGCAAAAAGGAAATGCAAAAAGAACAAACCAGGTTTCTGACTCCATCTTATGGCTGTTGGAAGAACTTCAGCCAATCACAATTACAACATTCTCTTAAAGATACAAGAGTATTAAATGACTATCCAGGTTTATATATTGCCAACCCAACTGTTAGGTGACTATCATTACTAACAATGACCCATATTTATTTTTGCTGCTATAATTAGTAATAATCTGATTTATTTGTGCAATAAAAAATAAAGGATCAAGAAATGAATATCAGTCCTTTTCAAAAGAATCAGTCCTTGTCAATGCTTTATCTATGAAGGAAAATGTGATTTAATTCTGATACATTAATTTATTCATTTGGTTTTTTTAATTACAGCTAGCTGCGCTGGAGAGACAAATCTTTGACTTTCTGGGATTCCAGTGGGCTCCCATCCTTGGCAATTTCCTGCATATAATAGCTGTTATTTTGGGTTTGTTTGGAACCATCCAATACAGACCTCGGTATATAGTTCTGGTAAGTAGTCTTTCACTTTCTAAGTACATTCACAATTCTTTTTCCAGTTGTTTTTTATATAAAAAGTATAACTTGTATACTTGTTTAATGTTCAGATTTTCAGTATGTTTTTTTAATATCATGGCTGTTTTGATTGTTTTGTGATTAGTATCAGGATGTTCTATGAAAAATTGGACATATATGCTTGTGAATATGAATATGAAGAAGTATATGGCCTTCAGTATAAGGGCAAGTGATTCTTGAAGTTTTCCTTTAAAATCTTTCCAGCAATTTTATAAAAGATATGGTAGTGTATTGCTGAAAAACAAGACCCTTGAAGTATAATTTAGTTTCTTTGCTTTGCCATATCTTATTTCCTTCATACTCTTTAATATATTTTACATGCAATTTTCCCATGTAGTTCACACTCCTGTGTTTATGGGAACCATCAGAGACCTCTTTGAATTGATGCAGACTAATAACTGACCCTGAAAACAATTGAGATAGTGATCTTAAGAATAAATAACTCTAAGTTATTTATTGCCAAGGGGTTTTACTTCAGCTATGTGAAATAACATAATTATAGGCACAGGTTTTTTTATAAGAACTATAAATACACTGGGGAACTCTGTAACTTAACATTACAGGAATCAGGAATTCTAAAACGATGTAAAAATCTATCTTTCTTCACAATTTGTTGAGCCTTAGCTGGATGGAAAGATTGAATATTTATGACTTCTCTCTCTGGAAATGAGAGAACTTTCTGGGAATTTTATGAGTAATGGATGATGAGGTATAAAGACAATCTTTCTATTTTATTTTGTTAGGCATTTTGATTAAGGAATTTTATAAAAACTGCTATTAAAGTTTACATTGGTATTGATGTAAGCCTTTCATCCTTTTTCTCATCTTTTATTTCATCTCAAATTACTATGGCATTTTTAAAAGGTGCAGAAAAATAGTATTTTTTTATATTTGGGGAATTGAAATTAAGGTTTCATTTCAATGTGTTTTGTAAGTCTTTAAAAAGGAAACTTTCTGTACAAGTGGGTAACTTTATATAACTGTATTTCCTTGATCTGTGGATGTTTGAATTATCCATAGATAACATTTGCATCCTTAACATCTATTTAGTTCCATATATTTTGTTTTCTCATTCTAGACCATTTAATGTATTGCTAAAAGGAAACAGCAAGTAAAATAATAATGTGAATGTTAATAAATCAACATTGAGATTTATTTCATATTATAGATAGTCCTTGATTTACAACCAGAATTGAGCCCAACATTTCTGCTGCTAAGTAAAATAGTAGTAAATTTTATTCTAAATTACTACAATGAATACATGCAATGTCATTTCATTGCTCTCATCAATTTACCAATGATTTTCCAACAATATATTTTGTTCCTATTACTTTCTTTCCTTTATATGTGTTTGTATATGTGCTAGATAGATAGAGGGAAAATCTGAAGGTATTTATGCCATCATTTGATAATCTGGAAAAATTTAATTCATAACATTATTAATCACATATTTATTTATTTTAATTAACAGATTTCTTGGTTTTTGGTCATTTTTTAGAGACTTAGCAAAATAAGGCTGTGGTATAATCACTTCCACGTTTTGCAGAAATATATCATGAGAAATGCATAGTTAGATCAATGTCAGAATTTATTGGTATCAATAGACTAATATAGCACTATAAATAATTAATCTAACTTTCTTTGTGTGTAATCAGTGAAGAAAGAATATTGTATTTGCAGTTGGCTGCTGTTCTACAGATTTCGGAGTGCAGAATTCTTTCTGGAAACTCCCTGCCTGGTGGTTCCCAGAAGTGTACTTATATATTTAATTTACAGTATCCATGTGTATAATATTTTTAGCATAATCTTTTATCTGTTTTTCTTTCTTTACTTAGTACTCCATTTGGACGGCTCTCTGGGTCACATGGAATGTTTTCATTATCTGCTTTTATTTGGAAGTAGGTGGTCTATCTAAGGTAGGTTGCATATTTTGACTGAATGGTATGGAACAATGATTCTTAATTAAAAGAATTACAGGCTGACTATTTTTTTAATATATTTCATTGGATTTTGAAAAAAAATGACTACGGATCAATTGTGGGTCTTCTGAATTTCTGTTTCCACAATTGCTATAGCATTATTATATGTTTTGGGGCAATCCACTGATATGACGAGATACATCATACATGAATTTCTAAGAAAATCTTTATATGGTAGTTAGATAAACCTTACTTGTTCCATGTCTGCAAACCTTGAAATAATTATTTTTATGATTAGTTTCTTCTGACTTGTCACAATTCAGACATTTTGTTAGCAATAACATGGGATTCTTCCGAGCAGATATTTGCTGTTATTTTCCATATTATTTTGTTTGGTTGCCTGCTTGGCAAAAACTTTAATAATTCATTATTTTTGAATTATTTTTGAGGCTATATTGTTGTTACTGTTTTTTATCTACTTTCCTGAAGTTGTTAGAGCTTGTTAATTGTTTTGTCATTCTATTATGCAGCCAAAAGTAGCTCACAGTAGGAACCACCAGTTTATAGAGCAGAAAATCTTGACAACCATCTTTTCCATAAATTCCTAGTATTTAAGAACAGTATAGCCTTAAGACAAATATTGAAGCAAAGCAGTGTTAACATGGATGAAAGAATGGATTGTTTTGTGGAATACAAGATTATTGATTCTGGAGGGGCATGGTTTGCAATTGGGTTGGTATACTTTTCTATGGTATGGGAATAGTAAGATACATGGTTACTTTCAAAGACATTATATAAGAAACACTTTATTGTTAACATGGGAGAAAAAACAGCCTTAGTTGAAAATTCCAGTTTGGCTTTCGACAATGGAAGCACTCCAAACATTATTAATATGGGAAATATTGTTAGATATAAAGATATTTTAAATGAAAACGGTGAGCTCAAAACTAAGCAAGAACTAAATGAACAAGTGATAGTCATGTTTGGTATTCATATTTGCAAATACAGTCTAAATACAAAAAAGATGTTACATTAGATGGTTTCTATAAAGAACAGACAGAATTGGATAAAATATTATCAGGAACAGAAGAAAGATTGATAAAAAAAAATTGTATAGCCATTTATTGGCTGTTAAATTGGAAGAAGAACAAATGGGGAAACAATGATAGCATGGGCAATTTTTTTGTTTACACTATAGAATTATATAAATGGCAGAAATTGTGGGATAGAAACTATAAACTAACAATGTCAACTGCATACAAAGAAAATCTGTATAAGAAGTTTTATAGATGGCATTTTGCACCGGCAAGACTGGCAAGGATGTTTAAAGATAAATCAGCTAAATGCTGGAAATATTACCAGACACCAGGAACATATTACTATATGTGGTGGACATGTGTAGAAGCTAGAAGATACTGGACAAAAATGCATACATGGTTGGAAAAGATGATATAGCAACATATTGATTTAAAACCTGAAATATTTCTGTTGGGGATTATACCTGAAAATTATAGCAAAGAGAATGTATATTTAATTATTCATGTATTAACTGCAGCTAGAATTGTATTTGCACAAAATTAGAAAAGTGAAGAGATCCCAAATGAAGAAAATGTGATTAGAAAAATATTAGTCTGTGCAGAAATGAATAGGTTAACATTAGAAATCCAAGAAAAAGAACAAACTGAATATTATATGATATGGGATTTATTTTATCAATGGTTGGAAAATAAATATGGAAATTAGAAACTAGAGAAGACTAGCATAAAATAGTAAATATGTGGTAAGAATTAAAAATGTTAAGATGGGGAATTTTAGAAGAATTAGGTATATGATGTAGATTAGTATGATGTAAGAATAGAGTATTAAAGTAAAAGCAATGAATATGTATAAGCTGTAATGGCACAAGATATGTATACTCAGATAACACACTGTTCAAATGAAAGATGGAATATTTGTATAAATAAAATAAAAAAATTAAATAAATAAAAAAGATATTGAAGCAAAGTTCCCTTCTATAGACTTTTCCATCTAATTTTTGTTAAACTGGTCTAAAGTCAAGCCCATGGAAACACAGGACAGGAATAGCCAAGCTGGTAACTGAAGATATACTGTTTATGAGACCAATAGAGGAGAACATAGTAGCTCAGAGTTGAACTGTCCTTGGTGCTATGTGCTTAATTGTTTGTGCAGACATTTTGTTATCAGACTAAGCAATCAGACTGTCTTCAGTACTAGAAGAGAATGGAGTCTCTATTTATGTATAGAAGCTTGCTCAGACAGAGCTGATGGGAGTGTTGTTGTTTTTTCCTTAATAGTTCCGTGATTAGGCTGTTTTTGCTATCTGATTGTCTTGGTATTAATCTTGGTGTTAATCCTTGTTTAGCTGGGTGATGATTGCTGGCAAGGAGGTTTCTTTTTAGCATTTTGTTTTCTTTTGTTTTTCTTTTAACATTTTGGTTGTCCCTTTTAAATTTTGTGTAAATGTAATTGTTTATTTCTATGTGCCTGTTGTTAAAGGGGGAGGACAAGGGAACCTGGTTCCATTAATAAAGTGGTTCTGTCTGTCTGGAAAAATATTGACCAGATGCCCAAGTACCATAAATTTGTTAATTAAATTTAGAAATAAGCAATGATGATATTGGCTTAAACATAATTCGGAAAGAGAAATTAAGTATTATTGTTGATGTGTTACATTGGATAAGATTTAAAAATAAATGCACAAATACATACATACATTTTTAAAATATCTTCTTGCTTCGGTTTAAAATTATGACACATTTATGAGATTGCATATGAAAATTTATAATATAAGTAGTTTTCTGTTCTAATTTTCATAATGTATTATTTTATATCATGTTTACTTTTTTCTAATCTTCTCTAGCTAGTACGAAAGGTCTCCAAGAATAAAGTGAAGATCTCTGTATACAATCTGTTGGAAAATTTGTGTGTATTTTTCAGTTCAGTTTACTCTCATCATGCTGATATAGTCAATTCTTGTATGCAGATCAGGGCAAATTCACATGTCAGTTAGCAAAAGATGTAGCTTGATATTTATATGATAAACATCAATAAGAGTTAACAAGCAACAGGGAAGAGAGAGAGACAGAAACAGAGAGAGACACATACAGAAAGCGAGAGAGACAGAGACAGAAATGAACAGGCAAGAAATAAAAATTAAAGAAGCAGAAAACTTCATATCAACAAATTACATTATCTGCATCTATATATTGAACGGGCAGAACCTTTCAAGACCACTGAAAATAGTACTGAGAATATTTGGCATGGACAGTCTTAAAAAGAATTCCAGATTTAACCTGTTTCTAGACATAACTGCAGCACAAAGGAAGTAAGATAGGTTATTCCTTCCTCTGTTCTGCATCATAAAAAATTTGGTGGACAGGAATGGTAGTCAACAGAACTGATAGTAATACATGCATTTCATTGACTGAAAATGTGGAAGCTATGTAACTTCAGATTCTGGAATATAAGGCATAATTTACATATGTTAAGTCCAAATGGAAGTGAAATTAGAGCAAGAGTAAATGCTGCTTAGCATAGCATTTCTATGATGTGCTTTGCTAACACATAGTAATTTTATTGATTATGATACTGTAGGTAAATGCAGTGCAAGCATAAAGTAAAATGATTGATACAGGAATATAATATGATCAGTATTATAAAATATATGAAATATATTTATATAAAAATTATGTATTTAAATTAAAATATATAAAATAAGGGGCTCTGAACTAAAATGTTAATGATACATTAACCTCTATTTATTTACTAAAAACAACTTCAGAAAGATTGACAAAAAAGAATTGCAGTGAGTGGAATGTGGGTTTTTTCCCCCCAGTTCTTGTTTAACTTCAAATAGCCTGATTCTAAGCATGCTGTGACTGTATTCCAAGGGAAAAATGAGAAAAGGCCATTTATAGAAAATGCTGCTTGCTATGATCCAGAGGGCAAATTCAATCAGGGGCTAATGTTTTGTTCTTATTACTTTACTCTTCCTCAAGTACATTTTAGATCAGTTAAATCTTTACAAATATATTTATTTATTTATTTATTTATTTATTTATTTATTTATTTATTTATTTATTTGATTTGCCAATTGTTTACAAGATAATAAGTATAAGTGTATACATAGTTGTGAATACATGAAATGGGTACATATAAGAAAAATAAAAGAATAAGAGAAACAATAGGACAGGGACGGTAGGCACGTTGGTGCGCTTATGCACGCCCCCTACAGACCTCTTAGGAAAGGGGTGAGGTCAATAGTAGACAGTCTAAGGTTAAAGTTTTTGGGGTTTGGGGAAGATTATTCTGTCATAATAGGATTCACTAATTGCAATTTCAAATATTCTCAGTTGATTTCGTGCTATCAAAATTGGAGTCATTTCTTAGTGACCACATAGGTAATGTTTATATGAGTACATTTGCATGATTTCAAATACTGCAGCCAAACTCTTTGGTTCTTTTTAACTCTCTTGTATCTGTGGTGGTCTGACATTCGAAAATGAGACACAGGGAAAATGTCTGAGAAAATGCCAGCCCTGAGTGAACTCAGGTAGCAGTATTTATTGAGAAAAAACACAAGCAAAAATACAGTATGCATATTCAGAAACAATGACCTCAACAGAATTACCTCACCAGCATGAGAACACACAATCTTGGAAAGTCCCAGATGTTACCTTACTAGGATGAGATCATACAGCCACGGAAAGTCCCATGGGAAAGTCTGGAAAGTCCCATGAGAAAGCACAACTGTGTACCTTGAACTTTTACCTATTTTCCTGTTCCTTCTAAACTTGCAGATCAAAACAGGATGAGACACTCATGAGCAAAGGTACTCCTACCCCCACCAAGAATGCCTATATCCCTAGACCTATTGCTAGTTATACAAAGGCCTTACAGAAAATGATAAAATGATCAATAGATTATATTACCACAGTATCAATTAATAATTTGTTTTATTTCCTCCCTAATTATTTTTTCTTCTTCATAACTGCAATTTCAATAAAAATCCAGGATGTTCTAAAAAGTGTTGGTATGATGACATGGTGAAAATCAGTAGAATCCTTGAAACAGTTAAATATTTTTTTATTTGTTTGGCTATCAGGTTAATTTGATCTTTATGAAGAGGACAAAAAGAGATTTTAGTCTGGTGTGAAAGGAAGTCTCTGGATTTCAGAAATCAATGATTCTGATAATTGTCTAAATGTTGAATACTATTCATGAATAATGTAAGTCAGTTTTATGTAAATGTGCAAAAGTCAAGTCAAACTATCCTTGTAGTGTGTCACATTGTCAATCGCAAGCAATTTCCGTGTTTTCAGAAACCACTAGCAGCAATTTACAGGAAAGATGAGAGATGTTACCATACCGTATCTGACATTTTCTTGATTTAAACTATCGTTATGAAACGCTGCTAACTCAGATAGGGAGTTTTAGTGAATATACAAAATTTAGAGGAATACTTTTTAAAGCTGGGCTTTATCTCTATGTTGTGATTGTTAAAAGCTCAGCATAAACATTGATGTATGCGTGCATAAAGATTTCCATTTTCAAGGAATATTCTACACAATTGTCTGTGCTATTTACATAATGTGATGATGTATGCTGACATTTTATACCACATTAATATATTATTTAAATATCACCACTCAGAAAGACATGCCAAAAGTTTGATGGTAAATGTTTCTGACTGCTTGTAAGAAAATAATACATTGAATACAAACATATTTAAAAAATAATACATTGAGAATTTATTTTATTATCTTTCTAGAGTTAATATTCACAATTCATTTTAGAAGTTTAGAGGGTAAAGTTTATTTAAACACCTTACATTAAGTTTGTTTTAGTTGTCTAGTTAAAGGTAAGGTGCTAGTAACAATTACTATAAATAAATGGAACCACATAAGGACAATTTTCCCTTTGAACTGCAAACAGAAAAATAGATTAACCATGGAAGGATCTGCCTTTAACTTAGTGCAGGTCTTCCCATAATGTATCCATCACTGTTATAATTGAATTAATCCACAATGCTCTTCCTCATCTTCTCTTTCTTTCCACTTGTCCCAACATTATAGATTTCTCCAGAAGCTAGATCTTAATATTATGTCCAAAATATGATCATTTGAGTCTGTTTATTTATTATGAAACCTTGAGGTTGATTTGTCCGACATTTCATTTATTTACTTTTGTCTAACCATGGAATACTCAGGAATCTTCTTCAATATCAGCGTTCAAAAGCACCAAAACTTTTTCTGTCCTGCTTCTTCAAAGTCCAAAGGACATGCATTCTGTCAAAAGCAATGAACAGAGATGTATGTAAACTCCAGCAAAGAAACTACCACTGCTGTCATGTAAAATGAGATGTTCTTAGATGCTTATTTTGGGTCTTAAGAGAACTATATTTAAATGAGATTTTTGAAGCTCATTTCCTATTGGTTTGGCAGTGGCTTTTCTATTTTGACAACTGAGAATCCTACTTTCTTGAAGGAAATCATGTTATAACAGCAATAACACTTGTTCTAGAAACATATTCTCTTAAATGCAGCAGTATATAGTAGGCATGAAAAAAGTCCCATTTTATTTTGGAACTCAGTGGGGCCCTTCCCTCTTCCTTTAGAAAGAGTTTAGAAAGAGATGTGGTTGGATCCAGCCCACAGGGCTATCCTGGAAAATGTAAGGGACTAGCCCGTGTTGCTTTGCCCCAGTCTACCCAATGCAAAGAGGAAACATCGGGCCAGCATGGCTTCGGCCCGGTCTACCCAGTGCGAAGGGGAAACATGCCAGCCGTTTGGGAAGGGGCATCGGACTGGCCACGCCCACCCAGTTGGTCACACCCAGTGAGTGGCATCAAGCTGGCATGCCCACTCAATTGGCCACACTCACCCTGTCGGCCAAGCCTGCCCAGCCTCCTGAGGTCAACCACAGCCCTAATGTGGCCCTCAGTGAAATTGAATTTGACACCCCTGTTCTAAATCATTACTCCACAGGGTTTAAAAAAATTAGTTGTCCAAGAATGCTGAAAAGAAACTCATCAACATGAATGCTTCTGTCTTTATGCAATAATGATTTATGAGCATCAGTAATTATATTATAATTACTATATATTATAATAATATAATATATAATTATGTTATGTTATGTTATGTTATGTTATGTTATGTTATGTTATGTTATGTTATGTTATAATCACAAAAGTCTAACAGAACATTTTTACATTGTATTTCTACAATTGGATACATCATACTTTTTGACAGTTCTCTCCTTCCATGCCTCTGCCATTAGCACATTTTGAAAAATGGTAAGACTTGTATCATTTTTCCTTGGCTGTAAGGAACATTTATCATCGGGAGCTGATAAAGAATAGCATTTTATAGACTTTCTGCCAGGAAATGGGAAGGGGCTTTTTGTTAATAAAGTTAATCATTAACAGAATCGGAAACTAGGCTTTCTTAGCCATAGATGCCATCTTCAATTTACAATCTGTTTGGGAGAATGTGAGGAAATGTCATGATCACACTTGTTATTATATTGCACAGATCCATTTATATTGCACACTCCATAGCCAGAATTATAAACATAGCTAATAATTGAGGCATGTGTTCTATCTATAGGATTGATTTAAATGAACTTTTAATGACTTAAAGTAGCACATACACCATTCCTTGAAATTAGACACCCTAACAGTTAGACAGATGTCACAGTTAAGAAAACCAGATTGGTTTTGTTTGGTTTTTACTTCCAAAAAGTTGTTCAAATAGGAAACTGTATTATTTTATATCAGATCCCTGGTTCATCAAGCTCAGTGATGTCACTAGCTGGCAAGGATTTTCCAACATTTCAGTCAGAACACTTGTCCACTGACCTGGAAGTTTAGCATACAAAGCATGTTCTTTGCTACTTATGATATTTTCCCAAAAGCAGCCATCTCTTGGCATCTTAAAAATTACAAATTATGATGACATAATTTTTTCTCTCCATTACTTAGTTGAATTGTTGAATAAAAATTAAACATCTATTGTCTCCTTTTTATATCTAAATAAGTAGCAAGAAACATAGGCCCTTTGATAACAGCTGCTGGATTTACTCACACATACATACACACAGGAGGGGAGAGAGAGAGGTACTTTCATGTGGTCCTATGATTGTTTCCCCTATTATAGTCCTCAGAATGTTACGGTTTTCCCCTCATAAGCTAGCAGTACATCTAACAGACCAACCAGCCAGGACCACATATTTGTATGGTGGTGGTGAAATAGAAACAAGGAGAAAGGTCAGCAATCTGCTTAGTTTATGAAGCCCAATGAAATGATGAAAATGTAGCCCAGTGTCTTGAAGAGAAAGTGGGGAGAGACAAGTTAGTGGAATATGGTGAATGTTCCTGTAGTGGCCAGCCTACTAACCTGCAGCTCCAGCACTCATGCTATAAAATTATCTTCACAGGATAAAGGTTGGCTGAATAAAATTAAACTGAGCTAATGAAAGTTTATTGATTTCTATTGTACAGAATGATATTGATCTCTATTGACACTATAAAAAGCTATAGAATAGGCATTGTGTTGATCATGCAAACTTGTACAAAACTGGTTGCAGATTGCTTCAATATATTGTGATATTATACTAATTATTTTTCATGTTTCAATATTAAATTAAAAATCCTTTTCAGATATGACCTAGTTCTGTACTAAAGCTGTCCCAGGATTCCGGTTGAGTGTTAATCACCCAGAAGGCATTGTGCAAATACTTTGTCTGTCCCTATTTGAAGTTTTATTATAGTAGAAAAAATACTACACTTGAAAAATGGTGGAAAAACAGAGGAGAATTATGAATAGGAAAATTATACCTTGCTTTATATGTATTTCCATTACTGAGGTCCCAATAAAAACTTTCCAAGATACATTTTACTACTAAAATTTGAGTCCCACTTTATAATCTACTTAATTTGTTTTAACTGCAAAATGAAATATAAAATGCCAACTCATTTGAGTTGGAACATTATGTTTTTCATTTTTTTTTATTTCCAGTAAATTTGACATCCAAATGTTGAAATTGGCAAAATTTGCTTTTGATAAGGAATCCTCCATATAATTCTTTCTTATTGAATAGAACTTGTATTTTGATTGCATGCTGTCAGATTTCGTGTTCTCAAAACCATCATTCAAGATTTGGAGAGAAAAAAATGAATACACTATTAAAAGTTTGGTGTTCAATATACTGTATTAAGAGTAAGCCCAAAGAGATTTTTTATGCTTTTGAAGGCACTCAGAAATATTCATTGTTGGAAATAAAGCAATGTTATCTGTAATAACTACATAGTCTAGGGATGCTAAGTTGACTTTCGAGATGGTATACATTGTTTATCATTGTGATCATTATTATCTGTTTCCCAAGCAAACTGAGATACAAAAATAAAGTTGGTAACAACTCTCTGCCTGATTGCATATGTATTAAAACATTGTAAATATTAACAAATGTTAGCTACTGTGAAAATACATTGAAACAACTATAAAATATGGAAGTGATTCATTTTCAAGGGAATTAGTTGTTAATATGTTTGGTTTTTTATTTGTATATATATTTATATATATAAAATGCCCCAAACACACAAAATAATATAGGGTCTCTTAAACTAAAATCAAATGCAAACATGAAATATAAAATGAAATTAAACCACCAATAACACGTGACATCGGTGGAACACAAACAAAAAGCAAGTAAGTTAAAATTTAAAAATTTTGGAAAATGAAACAAAATAGCCTTTAAATGCCAAAAGTAATCTCAAAATAAATGCAAGGTGAGCTTCATAATGACATCTCCAAAATACACTGGCTTTTAATAGTTAAAACACTAAACCTGTTCAACAGAAGAAGAAAGTCTCAAAAGATATGCAAACCTTGAGATATATATTAGTATGGAGAAGACGATGGGTATTCCAGAGCAATATAATATCAGCACCTCTGTGTGAGTGAATTCCAAAATTTGTACATGCATAATAACATTACTTAGACAACAATCACAAATAGAAGTAACCTTTTGAAATTTCCAAGTTTCTACCCCAGGTGAAATATTACAGAATGCAAGTAGGGATACAGTGTTTGATGTTCATGTTTTAAAGTGTACGCCCTGAAATTCCCTCTTAGGGGAACATGGGAAGTTTTAATAGGCATTAGGGTAGGTTGATGAAGCACTTAAAACTGCTAGAAGAAAGTATCATTGATTTCTTATTTTGAAAACATAACATTCAATTGTTCTACTATTTTTTTTCATCCTTAGGCACAAAATAAAAGTACGTGTTTGATAAGCAAAAGAGATAACATAAGAGCTTACAGAAATTTGAAAGGTTTATATTAATTAAACGGCAAATAGTTTTTAGCTTGCAAAATATTTGGGAAAATAAATTGAGAATTCAGTTAATTAAATTCATTAATTAGAAAGGGATTATATATGTACATATGTATGGGGTAGAACTCACATGCTGTGCCAAACCTTGACTTTAAGGAGCTTACATTAGTATAGTATCGTGCAAGGTAATGTAATGAAAGAAGATTAAAACAAAAGACCCCAAAAGGGGAAAATAATCAAATATGTAATCATCTTACATATAATTGCCATAGTGATGTGACAAATTTTATGTGGAATAAAATCTTCCTTTGGCATAATATCCTACTGTTGAAAGCTTAAATTTCATACATGCTGATAATGCAAAAAAGTTGTTCGCTCCATAATAACACAAATTCTGAAATTTGTATAAGGGCAATTTTTTTTTAATTAAAAGTCATTCAATTGTGTAAATATTTGAGAGCTCCACCTCTCTTGATCAGGAAAAATATTGCAGTGTACATCATGGCAATGGGAAGGAGATAAAGGGAAGTGAGAAAGATCTTTCTGGTACATTGGAAAGCAGTTATCAATGCAAATAGGCAGTCTTATAAAGAAGATTCCATTATTCTGTTCTTGGCAACAGCAACTTCCTGTGCTGGAACCAGCTTTCTGATTTCCTATAGTACTAAGAGTAGATTTAATAATGAATAGTGAATTTAATTTTTCTTTGTTAGTTTAAATCTGTGTTTGTCAACTTTGGCAATTTTAAGATTTGTAGATTCCAACACCCAGTGTTCATCAGCCAGCATGCTGATTGGGGAATTCTGGGAGTTGAAGTCCACTTATTTTAAATTTGCTAAGGTTGACAAACACTGGTTTAAATACCCATGAATTCTTCTATATTTTTCAGGTATAAAATAAGTAACCCACTGTACACTAAAATGGAAATAGCAATTCACAATCTAATTCATTTTAAAAAATGATAGGAAAATGATCCGGACAATTTTTCATTTTCAGCTCACTGAGGAATTTAGCCTTAGTTACCTTTATGTCAAAGAAATAGTTGAGAAAGTAACCAGGAACTTAACCCTCATAGAGACCATAAAGCAAATTTTAAGAGCTCCAATGATCTGTACCATAGTATTAAATTTAAAGTTATAGGAACAACCGTGTTATCTGAGAAACCATTTATAAGAGGCTCTTGTGTTAAATGTCAAAACCGATTACTGGAACTGCCTGCTCTGGCCTTCCATGTTGATATAGTGGAAACATTGTTCCCATGTTAACAGATAAGAAATATCATTGGGTTTATCAAACTTGCATTAACTGTGTTTATAAGACATAGTAATGAGAGACAAAAGAGACCATTAACCTGACTACAGAATAGAACAAAAAGAATTTTAGAAGTCTGTCAGGCATTGTTTTTTACATCATCCATCTCTGAGTAAGTCTAAGTGCAAGTGGGATTTGCGGCAGGAATAAGAGAACTGTTGTTCATGTAGATTTATATCAAAATGAAAATGAAACAATTAGAGAAACTGAACTAGGAATAGGTTAAGAGAATAGAACCTGCTTTTTTGTATTCCATAGATACATTGCTACACAGGATCCTGTATTTAACACATGAGAGAGACAAATGCTTTATTTGACACAAAACAGTTGTAAAGGTGGACTGATTAAGAAATAAGCTCAGAAAAATAGAACTTTCTTAGTATTATCAGAAAGATCACAGTGTGGTTAAAATGCCTGTACACATTGCCTCTGTGATCTCCCACACACTTATATTTAATATCCTAAAGTTTAGAACCTAAATCCTACCCAGAGGATCTTCTCTTTTCTGAACACAATAATGACTGGTGAAACTGAAATAACAGAGCCCCCTATGATACTACCTTTTCTTCTTTTCTTCCCACTATCAAAGACTTGTTTGTTAATTATTTAGTAATGGAATGTCTTGAAATCTTGGCATTTCTGTAGTAATAGTTTATTTAAAGCTTTAAAATTTACTCAGTGATATCGACTACCATGATTTCTACTTTTAAAAATAATATGTTCATATCTGGGCTTTAGAATCAAGAAAATGGCTGTGATGCAAAGCATCTATAATACTTTCAAGTACTACTTCTTTTCTTCAAGGTGTTTCGGGTCTCAGCAGATCTTCACTTGCTGCAAATTCTTGAACTAAACACGTCTTTTAAAGTTGTGCTGAAGTATTATCGAAGCCAGGAAAAGAGGTAGCTGCTTTAAACAATTGCAGGCATAAGGTTTGTGAATAATGTGAAACCCAAGCATAGTAATTAAACCTCCACAGAGCCAAAGGTTATGAACCAACTCTTCTAGTATGAAAATCTCATTTGTTTGGTTTTGGAGTTCATAAGAAACTCTTAAGAGACTCTTTGCAGTTCTTTACATTTCCATTCCAGAAAATACACTGGAATTAAATGATCTGCAGGAAACAACAATGTTTTCCAACTTCTATTTTTTTAACAATAGTGATAACAACCTCTTCTTATCAATTAGACTGCAGAAATCAAGAAATCATTTAGCAGATGATAAGGAATCTAAGTATCAAAGGATTTTTTCTCACAAGCCACATAGTAGGTACTTAAAGTAACAGTTTTTCTTTTAACAGTTTTTCTGACAGTTTTTTCTATCTTCTTGAGCAGATACAATTTTGGATCCAAACTTAAATTTTGTCCTGATAAAATAGAAAGTAAATTTATTTAGCTCAATTTCATCTCTAGAAGATTTGCAAGACAAAGTTGATATCAAATGCAAACATGCAGAGATGTAATATACAGTATGTTGAGGTCTCCCTGAACATTTTAAAAGGTTTATTTTAAGTGTTTGTTTTATGAACCCATAATATAAGTCTTTCTGATGCAGCCAGGCAGCTGCACAAACCTAAGGAACAAATTATTACTGTGGCTGTTTGGCTTTGCACATGTATGTGAGCAAGACTAATGCATTAACCACACTGGGCAAGCTTCATAATAAATGAAGCCTACCCAGTGTGGTAAATGTATTAATCTTGGTCACATACATGTAAATACTGACATGAATATACAGTATATTTACATGACTGTGACTCATACAGTATCAAAACAGACAATATTAGCTTTAATAAAATAAATGAATAAATATCTAAAATATGCATATAATTTAACATTTTCCCACAATTTGGGAATATTTATAATTAGATTCCACAGACTGACATATATTTTCTTTGGTCATCACACAGAAACATCTTACATAGTGCTGTACTAAGGGACTTTGTAACAAACAAGATGAGAATGTTCACAATATGCAACTTGTCATGTGTGAATTGTTTTACCCTGTTTCTCCAACAATATGGCCTCCCCCAATAGGAAGTCCCAGCATGTTTTATAGGCATGAAACCCCTCCCCCCAAATTAAGGCCTATATTAAAACATGCGAAATGGGGGGGAATGGTGGGGGGCTTGCTCTTAGGAAGTACTTTTGTTGCACACCCGGATATGGTGCTGCCTGCATTGACCCGATACGAAGTGTCCCACCAATGCTCAGGTCAACATCCAAGCCATCGCCGCCCGCCCACCCGAAGATGCAAGGGGGGAATTAAGTCACCCCGAAAAGACGGCCTAGCCATTTTTTCGGCGCTCAAAAAAAAATAAGACCCGGCCTTATTATATGAGAAACACGGTAATTTTATACATGACTGTAGATCTGTTTGGGGTGCACCATTAAAATTTTTAAAGGTAAATTTATAATGTTTATTTGAATACTAGAGTGATATTATCCCTATAAAATAAGTGTTACAGTATAAGTGTACATTTGGGGAAAATACAACTGATGCTTAGAGCTAGATATTAATATTTTTCTTAGGGATTGAAAAATATGAAAGGGAACCTTGTTCCATTCCTGTTCCTGTTATCTGAAAGATTTACTAAAATAGAGTAGTGTATAGTATTCTGGGTGCCAATATGTTGAGTTGCTTTAGAACAGGGTTCCCTAAGCTGGTCATATCAACCCCCAAGGTCGATAGTGTTAGTATGTCCAAAGAGTCAATGTTGTTATTATTATTATGGTTGGCTAAATAGTCACCTAGATGTTTAGATTGGGTTTGTCATTTTTATCCACCAATCAAATCATTTTCAAGGTACTAGGATACATTATTATTACATTAATATTCTGAGGTTTTTCTAGGATTTTTAGTTCTATGTTAGCTGCAGAAACAGAAAAGGAAAGGCAATATTTAATAGGCAATAATGTAATGGAAAGAATAATGAACGGTTTAAATGGGAAAACATTTTCAGTTAATATACTTCGACAGCCAAACAAAACAGAACATTAACAAAATCTTATGACTATGCCTATCCTATGACTATTTTTTTTTAACAGAAACATGCAGCGATAACAACAATAATATTTAGATCATGATAGAAAAAGTAATAAATGTAAAGTTTAAATATTCAAAAACCAAATAAATTTTAAAAAGGAATTTGTATCAATCCCTATATTAACAAATGCAATGGTATTGGGTGAGACCTAGCAATTTTTGTAGCTATCCAGTTGAGTAATAGCATTTCAGTATTTCGTGCATGCCTGAAACACGGCTAAGCTCCAAGAAACACAGTTATTTCACAAAACATGAAATGGTTCGTATTCTATTTTAACAGTTGCTTCTATTTTTCAATTTTACATTTTATTGGCATTACACTACTTCAGGATCAGTAATGGCAAAAGATGGTGTAGAATGTGGCTCTAAATTAATATAATTTTGTCATATTGTGTAGCATATAATTAAATCCAATGCAGATTATCAAAGTCAAGGAAAAAACTAGTAGATTTTATTAAGGTATCTATAATGCTAGTTCAGAATAAACACAGAATCCTGGAAGCTAAAAGGAATTCCTCTTTTTCATTAATAGTAAGTTAATCAAGGTAGAATCTCTTTGGAAGTTTTGAAGCCTTATTCCTCTTTCCACCTGAATAAGTTGCCATTTGTGAAACAAAACGTTAATTTATTGTTTTTCAAACTTGGCAAGTTCAAATGTGTGGATTTCAATTTCCACAATTACCCAAGCCAGCATGCATGTTAATTGGTTCAACCTCTGCCTCTTTATTGTTTATGTCTATTTTCTCTTTGGTTTCTCTCCCAGCCTACCCTCAATCTTTCATATATAAAATTATTAAGAGGTAATAGCAAAAAGCAATTTAGACTCCACAAAATTGAATGTTAACAAATGATTGAATGATGGTAACTGTCATAGAAAAATAGCTTGAAAATAGCAATATTAAATTAGAGTTAAGCCACCAATATAAAATTAATTATGTACTCCATACACAGTTCTTTGTAAAATAGACTTCTTGACAAGAGAGAATAACATATGAAATGTTCACAGCAACACTTCTGAAAGATTCTATCTAGAGCCACTTTGATATCCTTCTGCCAGAAAAAAAGGTACTATTAGTGGAAGAAATTCCATTTCTCCTACAGCTGCCACTCAGCTTCCTGGTTTAAAAGATTAGAAACAAGAGGCATGCAAGAAAAGGGATATTAATCTTAGTCCAAAGATTAAAAATAGAGACATTGTCCTAATAGAATAGAATAGAATAGAATAGAATAGAATAGAATAGAATAGAATAGAATAGAATAGAATAGAATACTTTATTGGCCAAGTGTGATTGGACACACAAGGAATTTGTCATGGTATAAATACTCTCAGTATACATAAAAGAAAAGAATAGTGATCAGGACATTAAAACGACTAGTTAGCATTCTGAATTTGAAGTTTTTGAGTCTAGATCAGTGGTAAGATTCAATTTTTTTTACTATCGGTTCTGTGGGCTTGGCTTGGTGGGCGTGGCTTGGTGGACATGGTGGGAAAGATACTGCAAAATCTCCATTCCCTCCCCAACCCACTAACCTGCTTTCCAGCTCTGTTCTTTGGTGCATGGCAACAAAAGAAGACCCAGCCAATCAGCTAGGACTCAGGCGGCAGAGAATACATGGGGACGGGGCCAGTCAGAGGCAGTATTCCGAACGACTCAAAATTTCCACTACCAGTTCTCTGAACTACTCAAAATTTCCAGTACCGGTTCTCCAGAACTGGTGAGAACCTGCTGAATACCACCTCTGGTCTAGACTGCCAACTGTGGCTTCTTGCCCTAGTGGTGTAATATAAGAAATCACCCAACATGATCCCCTGGAAAAATGCAAAGCCTTTAGGAGGAGGAATATTTAAGATAGGGAAGTCAGCTCTGGCTACTACAATTAATAAAGCTTCAACCTAGTCTAAGCTCATAATCAAAGCTATAAAGGAGTCCTTCTCCATTAGTCCTACTTTGCTGTTCTCATCACTTCTGGGCCAAAATAAAATAGGAATCCCTATATATGATATGTAAGGCATTGGATGTATCCCTACATTTTTTCCTTTCAATTTGTTTTCTAGATTATTAGCTAGAGGAATTGGGGAATTGGCAGACTTGTCTCTGGCGCGCAGCAAAGACTTCTTCAGAAACTGAGATGCTGAGCAATTAGTGATACCCTGAAGCTGAAATCTTTGAGATAGATGGTCAGCTGGGCCAAGATACAAGAGGTCACCTGACATAAGCTGCTGAAGAAAATAAGGCAATTTAAAGGTCTAGAACTCCCCCTGTTTATTTTCAAGAGTTTAGATTGCCACCCAAAAGTCAGGTTCTTTAGCCCACAACAAATTGGGCATCTTGGTCTGTAATAATGACAAACGAGATCTTATGTTATAAGATCTTTTCTTCTTAATATGTTAGAACTGTACATTATACATACTATTTAATGCAGATACAAATTATGTATAATATGAACAAAAGACTTCTTGCACTGGTGATTAGGAAAATGGAAACAGACTGACATATAGATTTTTATATGCTGCTCAATAAATTTGGACATTTGATGTTACCATGCTCCTATTACATTGTTGATTTTAGGATGAAGGCTCTGAATAAGAAAACAGGCAAAGTTATTTTTTTTAAAAATGTATTTGTTGACAGTTTACACTTTAAGTGTTTTTTTAATCTTCATCATCCACATCTAGATATTGCAAAATATAGACTTTGTTGGTTCTCTTATAACATTCAGGCTGTATACAGTATTGCATTCATTAAATTAATCATCCTCATTTTGTTCCTGTACCTGAAGTTCCCATTAAATGAGCTGTTCCTTTGTTTCTTTGCAGTTTCTTAAGTGAGCCTTTGTACTGATTTTAAGACCTTCCAATAGTTATAATCTGAATAAGTTTTTTTTAATGAATCTGCATTTGAATACCCCCCCCTTTTTTTTTTTAACTTCCCGCAGCACCTGCCAAAAGAAAAAAGAATATATTTGCAATTTAATTTCCCTGGAGGGAAATGGGTTTTTCAGAGTAACTTTGGTATATTTTTTGTTTCTTTTCTTTTTCAGGGGGAGGGGCGAGAAGGAAAGGTTAATCAGTAATTTAATTCCTCTTGCCATTCTGTGTTCCTATTTGCATGATAAAAGAGTATCACATATTTTTAAAAATCCCATTTTGAAGCCGGAATTATTTAACAACATTCCAGAGAGCAAACTAGGAATATTTTTTTAGAAAATCCAAAAAATAAATTAACATAATCTTTTAAGACATCATTTTAAGATACCCTATTACCTTTTGAAAATACAGGAATAATCTGATTTGAATGTTCTCAAATGCATTGTTTCAGTGTGCTTCTGTAATTTCTTTCTTAATGGAATTATTTCAAGTGCTGAACTTTTTGGTATACAAAGCTGGTATTACCTATGACATTGGTGTTCAGTATGATCAACATGGCTTAAGCAGTGGAAAAATTTATTGCTTAAACCAAGACTATTGAAATGTAAAATAAAGTGCATATTATTTGTCCTTTCTTCTGTAATATTTATGTATTACAATAGATAAGTGCTTCTTATTTGTACCTCTATTTCAGAGGCATTCATTAAGCCAGTCTTAGCAACTTTAAGATTTGTGAACTTGATTTCAAAATGCTGATTTTCGGTATAAATTTACTTCTTTATTTACAAGGAAAAATGGATGTTTATGTGAGTTTGTCTCTTGTGAGTGTTGCTTATCCTTGCCTACCCTCTTTCTATACGTACACACAAGATCAGGTTTTCTACCCTATTCTTAAAATATTCACAACTATTGAAAATATTTTAAGCTTAATGTTTAATTGTATTATTACTTTTAACAACTGTGATTTAATTTTTTTTTCTAATCAGCTGTTTTAGTTCAACTGTTTGTGGGAGGGATGAACAATTTACAAAGGTGCCTCTGAGTTGGCAGTAATGGTGAGTTTTCCTGCTAGTTTTCTAATGATAGAAATAGACTGGGCCAATAGTTCTTGTCCACAGAAAACCGTCTACATACCCTTGATATGTGGATGTAAGGTCTGTTCTGCTGTTTTGTATCTCTATTGTGCCTATTCATGTAGTACTACCAGTAAGTACAGGTAAGCTCACTGTCACTCCCAAATCAGATGAATTGTGTGAATTCTTCATTTGGTTGTCAAACTCTCATTGAGGGTTCTGTTTGACGTTGGGAGACTGGGGGGGTGGCGAAGATGGGTGTGGCCAGCTTGACATCAGTCATGTCGGGGGTGCCTGAGATGGCCCAAAAGCTCTGCGAGCAAAAACAGACTGATGAGTTCCATTTTTGGCTGTGACAGCCTTCTGCAATCCTCTGCCAGCGAAAACAGCTTGGGAAGGCCACAGAGGCAACACAGGGTGGTCCTTCGTTGTTTCCAGGGTGGTCCCATGGTCCAGATTTAAGCATCCCCTGGGACAGATCTCATCTGTGGGCCTTGAGCTTGACATCCCTGAGATAGAGGATCCTTTAACAAAAGCAGAAAGCATGCAGCCAGGGACACTTGTATTTATCAAGATTGGTGCACTGTTTCAGCTATCTTACATTTACAAGTGTATTCTTCCTTTTTTATAGTTATTTGTTTATAGTTGTTGTGAATCAATAAAAGTTACTAGCATAAATGCAAATCAGGGTTTGGAAAACCTGCACACCTGATTGGCCCTTATACAACAACTAGGGATTGGTCCATAAGTAGTCCCTGATTGGCCACTATTTTGACACTTCTCATTGGTTATAAGTTTGAACTTGTTGCACATGTCATTGGTTAATAAGGTAGCAGATAACCCTATAAAAGGGTTGCTGTTGCCCATAGCCTTGCTCTGTTCTGTTCTATTTACGTTTATTAAAGAGTTGAAGTTACTGGTCAGATGTCTGGTCTCCATTATTCCCCAACTTAACACTGGCGACGAAGGTGGGATTCGGAGACCGAAGAGCTGACTGAGTTACAGAGCAACTAACAGAGCACGTGGTCGAACACGCACCATCAACGGCAACATGGCCAGCGGTGCCGTACCACCCGCTCCATTCAACCCAGAGACCGAAGACTGGGAGGCATACATGGATCGGTTCCAGATGTTTCTGGAGACCAACAATTTGAAAGATGCAACAACCGGCAAAAAAAGAGCTATCTTTCTAACTCACTGCGGGCCTACCATGTTTAAAATGGCAAAATCACTTGCCAAGCCAGCAGAGGTAAAAGAGATGGACTGGGACGTCCTCGAGCCTTTACTACGGGCTCACTATGCGCCCACCGTGCCAACCTTAGTCAGAAGACACGAATATTACCAGAGGGACCAACGGAAGGGCGAAAGCCTTGCCAATTACATCGCGGACCTTTGCAACCTTGGAGGCCTCTGTGGATTCGCCGACTTAGAAGAAGCCCTCCGGGACCGCCTGGTTCTGGGCCTAGAAGACGGCGTGATCCAGAGCAAAATTATGGCTAAGGGGGACATCAGCCTCACCGATGCCCTTAAAGAAGCCTCGGCAGCGGAGGCGACCAAGAACTCGGCAGCCCGAATGCGCCGCACCAACGCACCGCTCACGTAAACTCGCCAATGATACCTCGCCTCGCTCAGAGAGACACCCGGTATCGACTCACCACGAAGACCTAGAATCCCCATCAGAAAGCGATGAGGAAGAGGTCAACCGACTCCGAACGGAACGAGACCAGTTCACACAACCCTCATTCCGACCGTGTGCAGGATGTGGGAGAATCACCCACGATCCATCTGCAAATTCCTCGACGCACTCTGCCACAATTGCGGGAGACGAGGTCACATCGCAAAGGTTTGCAGAAGCAAACAGAACTCCAAACCCCGACAGGCCGAATGCCAATCTTCAGGATTCTTCGGCACACACCGAGAAAAACTGAACCACCAATGGGGAAACCACTCCTACAGAAACAAGCCGTCCACCACTTCCACCAGGCGTGAAGAAACCAGGCGGGAAGAGACCCACCAAACAATCACCATAGGCCACGCTACATCCCTTGATGCCGGGAAAATCCGAGTAAAGGTCGCCATCGAAAACAAACCTTGCGTGATGGAGGTAGACTCGGGATCTTCCCTCTCGATGGTGTCGTGGAAAACGCTCAACAGCTCATTCCAACGATTCACCGCCAAGACCTTAACCCTCAAAGGGTTATACTCAAAGACTATCAGGGCAACCGAATTCCCGTCGTCGGGTCCCGCAGATTCCAGATCTCTTTCAAGAACCGTGCCGTCGCTCTACCACTGACCGTCGTGGACCGCGACAGGCCTAGTCTTTTAGGCCTTCAATGGTTCAGGCCGCTCGGAATTACTGTAGCCGGAGTCCACCGAGCCGAGAGCAACGATTGGGAGGAGGCACTCGTGTGCAAGAATTCCAAGACGTTTTCGCGAACGGACTAGGCAAGTACAAGGGGACCCCGATCTCGTTTAACTTGAACCCTGAGATAGCACCCATCCGCCTTAAGCCGCGTCGGGTGCCATTGCCTGAAGCCTAAAATCGACGAACAACTCAATAAGCTAATAGCGCAGGGCGTGCTGGAACCCACCGACCACGCCCGCTGGGAAACCCCTATAGTGACGCCTATCAAGCCTGATGGGTCATTAAGAATTTGCGGAGACTACCGGGCCACCTTAAACCACGCACTACAGCAAAGTGCATATCCAGTGCCGGTAGTGCAACACTTGCTCCATTCCCTGGGTGGCGGGAAAGTTTTCGCTAAACTAGATCTAGCGCAGGCGTATCAGCAATTGCCTGTAGATCCGTCCACGGCAGAGGCGCAAACTATCGTAACGCATAGGGGCGCATTTAAATGCAACCAACTCCAGTTCGGGGTAAGCGTTGCCCCCGGAATCTTTCAGAGCTTAATGGAAAGGTTGTTACAAGGGATCAGAGGGTCGTACCATACTTGACGATGTACTCATCGCCGCCCTAACAAAGACATCCTAGAAAAACGACTCAGAGAGGTTTTACGAAGATTCCAAAACGCAGGCCTCAGAGTTAAAAAAGATAAATGCCAGTTATGTACCGAAAAAGTAGAATTTTTGGGATACCTCCTGGACAGCCAAGGAATCCATCCCACTGAAGACAAATTAAGGGCAATTAAAAAGGCCCCCACTCCAAGGAACAAGGCAGACCTACAGGCGTTCCTTGGACTTATCAATTTCTATAATGTCTTTTTACCCCACAAAGCAACGGTAGCAGAACCATTGCATAGACTATTAGACAAAAAAGCAATGTGGGTTTGGGGACAATGGGAACAATGTGCTTTCCAACAAGTAAAGAAATTGCTAACTTCTGATTCTTTACTTATGCAGTACAACGAGACTCTTCCGCTCACTATCACGTGTGACGCATCACCTTTTGGGGTTGGGGCAATTCTGGCCCACGTATTACCAAATGGAGCGGAAGCCCCCATCGCGTTTTTTTCGTGAACCTTAGCTAAAGCTGAAAGAAATTATAGTCAGCTGGACAAAGAAGCTTTAGCTATTGTGGCTGCAGTTAAAAGATTTCATGAATATGTTTATGGCCATGCGTTTATGATAATTACTGATCATAAACCGCTACTGGGGATCATTGCGGGTAATAAACCAACCCCGTATATATTGTCCCCCAGAATGACCCGTTGGTCTGAATTCTTGGCGGCCTACAACTACACCTTGCAACATCGCCCGGGGAAATCAATTCTCCACGCTGATGCATTGAGCAGAACACCACTCCCAGACTCTGTTGTAGATCCAGCCCCAACCATCTCAACACTACAGATCGAAGCTCTACATGCACCACCCTTGACGGCTAGAGACATTGCCTTGAAACGAAACGTGACCCAGTTCTGCAACACATCCTACGCTGGGTTGAACGGGGTGGCCGACGGACCAAATAGCACCGGAATGGGCGCCTTTCAAAGCCCGCCAAACCGAACTGTTTTCCCAAAAAGGCTGTATCTTGTGGGGCGATCGAGTCGTAATCCCTGGCAAATTGCAACAAACTGTTTTGGCGGTATTGCATGAAGGACATCCGGGGATCGTGCGGATGAAAGCACTCACATGCAGCTACGCTTGGTGGCCGGGAATCGACAAAAGAATCGAGGCCTGGGTCGCTACTTGTCAACGTTGCCAGGACGTCAGCAACGCCCTGCCTAAAGCAAGCCCAACTGAATGGGAAACTCCGAGGGGACCTTGGTCCCGTATTCATATTGACTTTGCGGGGCCTACCAAAGGACACACTTTCCTTATTACTGTCGACGCCTATTCAAACTGGCTCGAGATTCATCGAATGAACACAACTACAACGGACTCAGTTATCAATAAATTAAACAGACTATTTGCCACACACGGGTTTCCGGACGTGTTGGTCTCGGACAACGGCCCACAGTTTACTGCATTACCCTTTGAACAATATCTTGCTGATCGGGGCATCCGCCATGCGCTAACCTCGCCCGCGCACCCCTGCGGCGAATGGACGTGCAGAACGCATGGTACAATTTGTAAAAAGACCCTTCACAAAATGGAATTTGGCAACATCGACGAGAAAATCAATCGAATTCTCTTGTTGCAGCACATCACGCCCACAGTGTGACCAACAAAACGCCCGCTGAACTTCTTATGGGCGGAAACTACGATCGCACCTTGACCGGCTCCACCCCGCATTCGCACCGGAAAAGCCTTTCGGCTCCAGCAGCAAATGCCGGGAATTTAAGGTAGGCGATTTAATCTTTGCCAAAAACTTTTCCGGCGACCCGTTATGGATACCCGCAACCGTTACCCACCTTACCGGGCCTAGATCTTACCGCTTGCTAAGGGACGATGGGAGGGTGTGGAAACGCCACATAGACCAACTCCGATCGAGATTACCACCCAGCACCCATGACTCCCGGGTTCACCAACTCAAGGGGAGGAAATATCGAGGAAATTGACTTTGATATGACAAATAGCAGGCCAACGGAAACCCTACGGCCCAGCGAAACACCGGAACTTGAAGCGGGAGGGAGTTGAATTTTTCAGGGAACTTTAATACGGGGAAACCGAACTGCAAAACCCCGAAGAAACACGGAGTAGCAGAGACAACCACAGTGAAAGCAGCACGGAATCACCGTGCAGCGAAACTGAAGTTAATAAAGATCATCCAAACGCTCCACCGGAACCGGACGTTGGACAAAACCCAGTGGAGCCACGGAAATCATCCAGACAGACCAAACGGCCTGTCTATCTTGAGGATTTTATTACAGCTCCCCTCAAACGGAACCCAAGGGGGAGGGGTGTTGTGAATCAATAAAAGTTACTAGCATAAATGCAAATCAGGGTTTGGAAAACCTGCACACCTGATTGGCCCTTATACAACAACTAGGGATTGGTCCATAAGTAGTCCCTGATTGGCCACTATTTTGACACTTCTCATTGGTTATAAGTTTGAACTTGTTGCACATGTCATTGGTTAATAAGGTAGCAGATAACCCTATAAAAGGGTTGCTGTTGCCCATAGCCTTGCTCTGTTCTGTTCTATTTACGTTTATTAAAGAGTTGAAGTTACTGGTCAGATGTCTGGTCTCCATTATTCCCCAACTTAACAATAGTGATGCATTATTACCTATGTAAAAAACTCTGTACACGTTTTTAATTATACTTTTTGAAACAAATTCACCAAAGAATAACAATTTCAATGTGTGAACAGGGGACATTTTTTACAAAGAAAGTTTACTTCATATGCTCACACCAAACTGTCTCCAAAATGACAGTTAAAAGAATAATCGTTTTAGGACAGTTTTTCTCATATAGGAAAATGGACAGATTCATGGACATGTGACCAGAAATAGCCAAGAAATATAACATGTCTTTAGAGGCTGAAGCAAAGTATTACATTTATATAGGTTGCAGTGACAGGAGAGGGAAGTAATCATTTTCACTTTGAGTGCAAATAATTGTCAAGAACAGTAGGAACATCTGTTAATTTATTTTTTGTTTTAAAGGAGAAAAGAAATATGGCTACCTCCCACCCATTTCTCCTCCTATTATAAACACAACAGTCGATTTTCCTCAACTCAAAGGTTTTGTCATACTAATGGTGATTATGGGATCAGCTCAAGGCGTAGTGCTACGTGAAAGAGAGCAAGAGGTTCTGTTTTGCTTTAAGCTCTAAATAATTAGAGAACTTAGTCTTAAATATAATTTCATTTGTAGCAGAACCATCCAGAACTGAAAAAGGCATTGATTTTCATGTCTATCTCTCACTTACTTTGTTCCAAAGTTTCTTTCCTGGATGGACTTGCCTTAAAAGTATTACACATTATTTGTTCTATTTTTTCCAAACATTAAGGTACAAAGTGCTCAAGGACTATCTGTTATTTGTTCATCTGAAATAGAAAATTCCCATGGTGTCCTTTACCAACAAGACATAATTAACAATTTACTACTCCTTGCAATACCCAAACTGTACTGTTTAAGGCAGACTCCTCAGTCTGCATCAATAATTGAAATTGAACTGTTCAAGCATGTTATGTCTTCAACTCATTTTTGACTATAATTTTTCGAAGCATAAATTGTTAGCCTGAAGCCAAATGTTATAGTATGGAGCTATGTTGTTTTACACAATTTACTTTCAGCCACTTGAGTTCATTTTTACAGAAGAAATATGTCTCAACTATAAGGTTTATAATATTATTGCTGCTTAGTTTGGCAGTATTCTTTCTTATTTCTTCTAATGTAAAGAAAAGATATATTAAGCTTAATTACAAAGCTGGTTCAGTCTAACAAAAATATTTATGTTCCACAGAAAAACTGTTGAATAAAAGACATACTGTACATACATATCTTGCATGAATTCCCTTTCATTGTAACAAGCAGATGAAAGTAATTAGACAATACCCAGGATCATGTCCAATCCTCCAAAAATGACAAAGAAATCCTTCGATCCCTTTGCCATATTTCTATATCAAAGTTTCAGTACAGGAAAAAAACTGATTTTAAGAACTTTTTTTTTTAAGCAAGTTTTATTAATTTCAAAAAACAAACAAATCATCATCAACCATTACATATTTGAACCTTTTTCCATTATAGATTTAACAAGTCAGATAAAACCTTATCTTATACAATACATTTCTATATTACCGTATTTATCGGCGTATAACACGCACTTTTTTCCCCCTGAAAATAGGGGGCAAATGATGTATGCGTGTTATACGCCGATATAATGTTAAGAAGCCAGCGGAGGCCGGGCGGTGCGAGCGGAGGGCAAGCGGAGGCCGGGCGGTGCGAGCGGAGGCCGGGCGGTGCGAGCAGAGGGCAAGCGGAGGCCGGGCGGTGCGAGCGGAGGGCAAGCGGAGGCCGGGCGGTGCGAGCGGAGGCCGGGCGGTGCGAGCAGAGGGCAAGCGGAGGCCGGGCGGTGCGGCGGAGGGCAAGCGGAGGCCGGGCGGTGCGAGCGGAGGCCGGGCAGTGCGAGGGAGGGCAAGCGGAGGCCGGGCGGTGCGAGCGGAGGCCGGGCAGTGCGAGCGGAGGGCAAGCGGAGGCCGGGCGGTGCGGCGGAGGCCGGGCGGTGCGAGCGGAGGGCAAGCGGAGGCCGGGCGGTGCTTCAAAGTTTTTATTTAGAAATTTAAATTTTTTTCCTGAAATTTCCCTCTTAAAATGAAGATGCGTGTTATACGCCTGTGCGTGTTATACGCCGATAAATACGGTATTTCATCTATTTCTTTCTGACTTGATTATCGTCACTCTCTTTCTATGTTTCTACAAGGTTTCACCAATACTCTCAAAGACATAAACAGACACAAACATACATATAAAAAATCTTTTAGTAAAGTAACTTGGCCCCAGGTACCTCTCTTTATATGGGCTTTAATTATATTCATGCTCATCTTACAGATCATTACTTATTTTATTTACCATTCTGTATCTTCTATATAAACTTCTCCACACATTTCACTCTTCATAATTCTATCTTATTCAATCCATCTTAATTTAAATCATTATATTTGTATCTTTTGCCCATCCTTTATTATCCCTCTATCTCATTCCTTATAATGAAAAAAAAAAAAAGGAATTTCTCCTGAAATCACTAATCAGAGTATGATGCCTTTCTATCCTCTCCCTAAATTAATTAGATTAACATTTAAAATAACACCTAATACCCAATTTGATTCTGCTTGGTACATTCTATCTACTAATTTTTACTTTTAATAACAATAAAAACAGAGTAAAAAATCAAAAATGTTTAAATACATAATATCTTCCTAAATACGTAGTTAAATAATAAATCTAAATAATAAATCTTATACCATTCTCATTGTCTTCCCCTTCAATATTTTATTACATTTTAAAAATCAATCATTATTAAACATTTTAACATTTTAATTTCTTATTAACTCTTAAGCCATTCTAATTTTCTATTTCTAATACAAATGTTACAATACCATCTTGTGTACCTTGCAGAATCTTTTTTTTAAAAAAAATTTATGCTTTACCCATTATCCCTAAAAAAGATTCCTCTTTTCCCATCTAATTTTAAAACTTTGTGGCTTTTCTCCGCCTTTCCCCTTTCTTTCTTCCCCCACCAAATCTTCCTACCCCCCCTTTTTTTAACCTCTGTCTTGCCGGCATCCCTTCTCTGTTGTATTCCCTTTTTCTCTTGTTTGCTATCGTTGTATTTATTTTGCATCATATTTTTCTCTTTCTTAAATGTTTTTTTAGATCTTAAATCCTTCATTTTCCTCGCTTTCTTCCTTCCTTCTTTCTTAGATGAATTTTGGGATTCATTGAAGATGGCGTCTTCATCTTCTTCTTGTTGTTCTTCAGCTTCCATCTGTATTGTCTGTTCATAGTTAACCAACGCCATTTCTAAAAAAAGAATGGCTTTTTCCATACCATCTTTACAGGCTGCTTTTGTTTGCTCATATTCATCCCTCAGTTCCTCAAAAGAAAAAGCCATTATAGATCTTTTCTTTTTTCCCTCTTTCTTCTCACACCAACCAAAATATTCCAGAAGAAAAATAAGACAATCCCAAAGTCCACAATCCTCAATCAATCCAAGCCAAGCCAAAATTCCCCCTTTCTCTTCCAGGGGTAATATCAGACAAAGGAAAAAAGAAAATTCAAATCTGTGTTTTGAAGCCTTATTAAGATTTTATTTCTGTTTTCAAATCCTTAAGGCATCTCCTCCAACAAAATCCAACCAGATAAATATATTTTTTGTCCTCTCCCTTCCGACTTATCCCAAAAAGCTAATTTTACCTGAAAAAAAACAACAGGTTTCTCAATATCCATTTATAAATTCCGTCGGGGGGGAGAGTAAACTTTCCTTTCAGCACCTCAGAATTGCCGCTTGTTTTCTCTTGTGGAAAGAATCATCCAAAAATCCATCATTTTCAGGAATTAAATTAAATATATCTTAGAGTCCTGGGTCGACCAAGAAGACTTTCACTTTTAAAAACTTTCTCCTCTTCCTCCAGCGCATACTTGCCCAGCTGCCGGCTTCTTTGTGGCGGCCATTACGGACCGCCGCTGCACCGTCTTGGTAAAAGGAGGTTCTGCCGGCTAGGGAGGGGTCTGCAGCACCCCAAACCCTCTCCCGGATCCCCTACCTTCAGCTGCCCCTGCAGGGCAGCCTTGCTCCGCACCCTTCGGATCGGAGCCCCAAAAACGGCTAGCGCGGCAGGGATCGCGCAGCTTCGCAAATCCCTACCGCTCGCAAAGCCGACAAACCGGAAATTCCTGATTTTAAGAACTTTTGCAGAAGTCAGGAGAATATTTCCGGAAAAAATAAAGCTGAAAAACTAGCATTTCCTCCTAAAATTCATGTTCAAATTATTTTTTTTTATAGTTTTATCAGTATTATATACATCATACTGTCTTGGCAAGGTATTCTTTACTTAACAAACTGCAGCAAATTCTGTTTAATTTTACTGGAACAAGGTAAGACACATACTGCTACCAGAATAAACATAGTTTACAAATATTGTAATATTACAATTATTCTTTAAAAAGTGGCAAGCAAACAATACCATAAGTTATTGGCTAAAGTATTAGTCAATATTTAAAGCTTTTAAAATTAATTGTAATAGTCCAGGTTAAAGATCCAAAATCTATTGTTGTGTAGTACTTTATTAGGATCAGCTGAAATAATTCATATTTGAAATAATTCAAGTTTATGAAAGTATTGAGTTCTTTAGAATTCTTCATCAACCGTGTGTCAGCATGTAAAGATTTGTAGAGTAAATAATATAAATGTGATCAATGGTTCTTGAATTATCATGACAACACTTTAAATTGTATATGATGGTACTTTAGATATTGCTACGTTTGACTATTTTAACAGCACAGAAGTGTATCTGAGGATATTTGAGTATAAACATTTCTTCATCTGAGTTTAAAATAATCAAATATGTTATTTTATTTTCCTGAAACCTCTGATGTGGAATCCATGAGTACTGTAGTGCTATCAGAACTTATTTCTCCAATTTAGGAATATGGTATCATCATAATTTTGACTCTTTAGTTATAGTGTACAGCTAAAACAATACTTTTTGCATATACAGTAGATAATTGACTTTTCCTCTCAATGTTCTCAACATCAACCTGAAAATTAAAAATTCAAGTCGGATGACAAACTTTATAGAAACAGAATGGACAGCAAGAGAGTGAAATAAAATCCTGAAATTGAATTAGGCCACATTTCTATTTAGGAAACTCAAATCTAGAATTTTTAATATAACTGTACCTGACTATGCAAAAAAAGACATTCTGGATTTATGATTTATGATTTGTTTAATATAGCAATTTTACTTTTGATGGGTTCTTTAATCCAGTGAAAGCAAGTTTTCTATCATGTAAACCTGGACAGTATCTCAATACTTTTTATCTTTGCAATACACAAAATTATTAGCAATAATATGAATCTTTATTGTTATTTTATTAACTATCTCCCAACTGAATTTCCTAAATTTTCTGCCAGAATGTGGGATCAACCCCTCTTTTAATTTCATAATTCTAAGGCATTAATAAGCCTCATTGCAAACTAGATATTGGTTAACAGGCTGATACCCAAATCTATCCACAGATAACAGTTAGTATCCATTGTCATGCTGAAAATGCAAATCTGTGCAAATCTAGTCCACTTAGACAATGGTAATAAGTTTACATAAGAAAGTCCTTTTTCTTAGCTGTATGAGCAGCTTTCAGCAGAGGCATTGATGCTATATATATTGATCCCTGTAGATTTAGACTGAATGTATATAAATATATAACATCCTGGAATAATTTTATGCAAAAATAAAAGATAGGGTCAGACCTACATCGTTATAATTCAAGCTACCGTATAAATTATAGATCCGAAGGATCTTTTCCATGAGATGAATGCAAAGTGATACTGGTTAAAAGGCCATCCCAAAAATAGAGACGCCTCCAAGCTACTGACTGCTTTAGGAGGAAAGTTAATGTCATGGTTTATAGTTTTTTGAACTAGACAAATCTTGTCATCAATCAGTCATTGCACATTAACTGCTGTATCATTATTTATTTGCATGATCTATTTTCTTTTTATTTGAGATTTTCTTCAAATATACAAACATTTATAATATATCCTTCAGATCTTCTTCACTGTTAAATTAACCTAACGGTTAATTATTGGCTTCTAAATAAAAAGATTAAATATCACAACTATATGAAGGAAGCATGCAGCGCGATATCCCAAGGTTATGTCTTAGGCCAGTACTCTTCATCATCTTCATAAGTGACTTAGATGAGGAAAAGAAGGAGAACTCATCAAATTTGGAGACAATACCAAACCAGGGGGAATAGCCAATGTCTTAGAAGGTAGGCTCAAAATTCAGAAAGATCTTGACCTACCTAACAAAATGCATTTCATTGGTGAGAAAAGTAAGATCTTTAGACAAGAAAAACCACATGCACAAGTACAGAAAAATGGTATTTGGCTCAACAGCAGCAACTGTGAAAGGGATCTATGTGTCCTAGGGGACAGCCACTTAAGTATGAGGCAGCAGTATGCTGCACCTACGAAAAAAGCCAATGCAGTTCTCAGCTGCATCAATGGACAGATAATATCAAGATCATGTAAAGTACTGCTGTACATTGCACTGGTAAAACCACTCTTAGAATACTGCATCCAGTTTTGGTCACCACAACACAAAAAGATGTTGAGACTCTAGAAGGGTGACCAGAAGAACAACAAAGGTGATTGGGGAATTGAGGGCTAAAGTGTATGATGAACAGTTGTGGGAACTGGGTATGTCCAGTCTTAATGAAAGAAGGACTAGGGCTGACATGATAGTAGTTTTCCAATACTTGAGAGACTGTCACACATAAAGGGGAATTTACCTATTCCTCAAAGCACCTGAGGGCAGGAAAAGAAGTAATCAATGGAAGTTTATCGAAGAGAGATCCAATCTAGAATTAAGGAGAAATATCTGTAGAGAGAACAATTAATCGGTAGAAGGGCTTACCTTCAGAAGTTGTGGATGCTCCTTTACTAGAGATTTTCTAAGAAGAGATTGGAAAGCCATTTATTCAAAATGGTATATGGACTCCTACTTGAGCAGGAGATTAGATTAAAGGATTCCAAAGTCTCTTCCAGTTCTATTATTCTGTTATCATGGATGTGCTCAATTTACCTTATAAGGTCTGAGGAAGTGGGTTGGGAATGGAATGTTTTGTAAGTCTACCTATGTACTTCTTAAGAATAAGTTCTAAGTTGTTTGCACATAGTTGATTTAATCAAAATAATATTTTATTTCCATATTTTTATTTCCTTTGTCTGTTTCTGAGACTATTTGTCTACAAATCTGAATAACTTCACTGCCAAGCACTCACATTTAAATATGTTCATCACTTTAAAAAAGTGCAGGTCTCCATTACTTTAAAACCCTTCATAAATAAGAATAGTTATCTTCTAACCTTTTACAGTTCAAACTTCTGTGTTAATTAGCCTTTGGGAAACATGAACATTTATCTGATGTAATTGGTAAAGAGGTAATTGGATGTTCTCATTCGTAGATTCTCTGTGACAAACTATTTTTATTTGGTATTTGATAAATAAATGTCAAATAATAGAATATTTCTCCTGATGTGTCAATTGATAGATTTATTTGCAGTCCATTTATTTGCTGTGTAAAGGTACAGACATTTTATTTTATGTGAAATAGATTTCATCCATTCAAGAGCCGTGGAGGTGCAGTGGTTAGAATGCTGCACTGCAGGCTAACTCATTGCTCACTCCAGGAGTCTGAACAGCTCAAGGTTGACTCAGCCTTCCACCCTTCTGGGATCAGTAAAATTGTTGGGGGAAATATGCTGGCTCTGTAAACCACTTAGAGAGGGCTGAAAAGCACTATGAAGCGGTTATAAGCCTAAATCCTATTTCAATATCCTGTTCTTCTGTCACTGTGCTTCAATATAATGTACCTTACGTTGAAACATTTATAGAATGTGAAAATAAAAACCATTTCCCATATAAATCTTCTGTATTGACCAAATGTCTGTGCTAGTTTGTATTCTGCCTTATTGCACAGAAAATTTATTTATTTATTGGTTTATATAATGCCCAACTCACAAAAAATGTAATTATGTATAGCTTTCAAGCATTAAAAAACAAAATTATAGAATCCCTAGGAACAAAACAACTAACAATCAGCCACATTGTAGACTTAAAATTGGAGGTGGTGAGTTAAGTTAGCACAGTTTCAGGGAAGCTCAGAATAAATAAAACCCATGTGGTTTGGGGTTCATGAAAGCACTTGAAAGATAGTAGAAATGTTTGAATAATTTCTTGGTCCTTGAAGAGCATCTCCAATTTATTTTCAAGTGCAAGTGACTAGAGTATTTTTAAATTTGATCTAAAACTGACTACACGGTCAAACTTAGAAGCTGAAGTACAAATTATGTGTGATGTCATGTATATTCTTTGTCAAGTTCTAAAGAAGTCTCATGAGTATATGGAATAAATATATATATTTTAAAACATCTATTCCTGCTTAGAGTGGCAAATCCTAATCTCTGCTGAGCGTTAATAAAGAAACAAAAATGTCAGAACATTTTCAATCCTATCAATTCCTTCAGTGATTACTACATTATGACTATAGTTTTATGTAACTAAAATTATATTGCAGTCAGTAGGAACAACAGAGCCTATTTCCTGGGCTTTTACAATAACAACTTGAACATTGTAATTCATTGACATAAATTGATTCAACAAATTAGTTAGTAAAAATAACCATCATAAACTGGAATAGATGAACTGCAAGTGTTTTGCATATTAAATATCAACAATATATATTTTCCTTGAATCAATATTTTCCACATTGTTAGATAGATTACTGTATCTGTAAATTACTGGCACATCAATAGTGACAGTTAAGTATAGTTTGATACTAGTCTTATCTAAACAAATGATGCTCTTATAAGGTGGGAGGACAAAATATTGTTAATGGAATTACCATGCAGTGTTAAATGATGGGCATCTAATGACTCAATCTATCATTCTAATGAGGTCATCTGATCTCAACATTATTTCTGAAAGACTCATTGAGCTTTATTCCAGCAGATCATCATATTATATCCTTTGTATAACACCTATGGAACATTGAATATTGTAACATGCAAAAGCTATTCAAACAACCAGCTCATAAGAGTGAGGGAAGAAAAATAGAGAGTAAAAAATAATGAACATTGCAAAGCCAAAGCTTAATATCCACATTAAAAGGCAAAGAAAAATACAAAATTGAGGATGGTGAGTAGTGTCCTGAGGAAGTTTATGAAGAAATAATCAAAGGCTGCATACCAAGAATTGAAAAAAGAGAGCTTTTTCCTCTTGCTTATGGAGTATCTAAAATCAAAAGGAACTGAATCCAATTTACAGGCCTTGTAAGGCCTAGATTGCAGCATTATGCCAGTATGTCTCAAGTTCTTCTAAGCGACTGGACATATACTGTATATTTTTTCCCTGTCCCTTTGGTTTCCTGCTTTAATTATGGTATGATAGTGCTATGTCTGTACTGAGATTAATGCTAGACAAAACGAGCTGTACATTAGAATTTGAAGCCATGAAATAATCTATCTGTATTTTTTTCTAAAAGCTAACCTTCCTTGATTTGTAGACAAAAGCATTAAGGTAGTAATGAATAATTGGAATTCTTTAGATGCTTTCCGTAATTCATGGGAAAAGAAAATTGTACATTTCTTCTCAGAATTATCTTGGATATTCTGTACATTATCAAATTTGCTAAATGTTGGCGAAGCTCACCGTGTTTCAAAAAAAGGGATGAAATATTTTGCCTCTGCTCATTTTATAGTTCAGCTAATACTTTATTGCCATGCTTGGAAATAGAGATTTAAATACCTGTCTAGGTTGTAAGAACATGTGACATTTCCAAAAGGAGACTGATCAGATTCTTTTTACAGGCAATTTTCATCTCCATTGTTTTAAACTGGACTGTGGCTACTTCCTTTGGAATATATTTTTCATATTAAATGATTAAAATTCTATTTTAAAAATGCTTTCTTTTGTTTTGTTTACTAGGAAACAGATCTCATGACCTTTAACATCTCAATGCATCGATCTTGGTGGCGAGAACATGGGCCAGGCTGCATACGAAGAGTGGTGCGCCCTACAGCTCCTGGGATCATAGATGATATTTCCTATGTCTCTGTGACAGGTTGCATAATTGACTTTCAGTATCTAGAGGTCATTCATAGTGCCATCCAAATTCTACTCTCTGTAAGTCCACATTTACTTTAATAGGTATTTTTAGGTATTTTTATTTTTTTCCATACTGCCACTGCTTTTTTTATGCCACTTTTACTTCTTCAGCCACTTAAAAAAAAATTAAAAAAAAAAGAATTTAAAAAGTTTTTGCATATATAATTTGATATGAAATGTCTTTTAATTTTTTGTGCTTTTTGATCAAAATTCATACATATTTTTGCAAGTTCTTTTTGTTTGTGCCTACACATCACACACATCCACACCCACACACAGACATTATACATATGAATAATATATAGCACACTTGGGCATTTTATACTCCCTAGGCCATATCTGGCCCTCTGGCTGTCCCTATCTGGCCTGCATGAGGTAAATTGAAAATTACAAATCACATGTAAATAAATGTACACAATGCACACAATACAATTGCGTTGTTTTTATTTTGAAGGTAACTTTTTTTAAATTTACTTATGTGCGTGCATGTGTGCCTACACACCTTCACAGCTGTATTGGTTCGACCCTCAAAAACAATCACAGTTTCTAATGTGGCCTCTAGGGAAAATTAATTGCCCACCCCTGGTATATAGATATAAAAATATGGCTCTATTTTTTAGATTCTTTCTCAATGCCAAAGATGCTCATAGAAGAGACTTCTTGTTAACATAGATGCTTCTTAGTTTTTGTTTCATATGTGAAGAAAATATATTAAACTTGTTAGGAAACTTTTCCCTAGACACCAAATTTAAATATAATTTCATCATAGAACCTCTAAAAAATTTGCATATTGTACACACGTATCTGGTTGTTCAGTGATATAAAAAGGCATTGTTTCATGCATCTACAGAATAACCTGCACAATGCATTCTACTTAAATTATCCTTTGCCTCATCTACATATTAGCTATGCTGAGCTGTTTCAGGAATAAACCTGCTATTAGACTAATTAATAATAAACTATCTTATAATAGACTATTACTAATACCTAACACCACCTGCAGATAAAATTTTCTATGAAAGGTCTATGGAAGTTCAACAAAGTTGTAGTCATGACAGTGGGTAAAAGCCAGGGATGGGTACCAGTTCTGCCCGGCTCTATAGAACCGGCAGCTCTGAAGAGCAGCAGACACCAAACCGGTTCTGTGTCTGCTGCTGTTTGGCCCACCCGGCCGCCCGGGCTGTTACCTGACCTTTATTTCCTGCTTTTTCAGCTGCTTTGTGTGGCAAAACATAATCACCCAACTGGTAGTAACACTGGTTGAATCCCACCCCTGATAAAAGCTGTGTTAAAAACAGCACTCTTAAAGGTGTTCTCGGGTGCAAGAAATCAAGATTTGGCTCACAATATGAATATTTGGTATCTTCCCACAGTAATAGTCTTTGACTGTGCTAAATAAGATTCATAGCAATGCAGAGAATATTATTGTAAATGTGCTCATATTATTAAACTGTTAATCTAAATTTATAGACAGATTAATATTTGTGTTTTCATGTGATCTTCTGATCCTTCCTTATTTATACAGATTTGATATAATCTTTATTTGTTAATGAATTCCTCTCACTTGCAAGAGACAAGAAAATACTATTATAAGTAGTATAGTAATTAAGAAAACATTATTAAAGGAGTCATTTGGAACATGTAGTTTGTGCAATATGGCAGTCCACTTTATCATGCAAATTAAAATAAAGTGTTATTTGATTTGCAAATCAAATCAGAAAAATGAATGAAAGAGAAGAATTAATGAACTTATCTAATTAGCTAGGAGCAGCTTATATGCCTGGAGTAAGCTTCAAAATATCAAGGGAAGTGATTTTTGCTAAAGTAAAAAGCATCTCCTTTAGATTTATCCATTACTTGCAATTGACCATTAACATCAGAAATTTATTTATTAGATTAATACAATGGTCACTTTGTTCTCTTTGTTTTTTTGATTTTATAATCCAGACAAATTGACTACCTTTTCTTTTCTTATAAACCCAATCACTGCAATAGAATATAGATATATTATACAGGAAGTTATCAGTTAGGCTCTCCTATATGTTCTGTACATATAGACTTCAATCATATCAGAATCATACCTGATAATTTTGTATACTCTGGTATGCAGTTGCTTTGTTCCGAGATTTTCAGTATGGCTCTAGTTGTCCACATATCTATTATTAATCACTACAATGGTAGGAAAATACAGATGAGGGAAGCATGGTAAAATATTGTCTTTTCTAAAATGGTTGGTTTTTATTCTTGACATAATGGTGAAGATGATGTTTATAATTAAAATGATATCATAACACATTCTCATTCTACAAGAACAGAAATATAACTTCTGTTGTATATAGAAAGTATAAGGTAGCCACTATTCTCATAATATTAGACTACTTCAAAGAAACAAATCACTCAAATGAAAGACTATTCAATCCTATTTAATCTACCAATACATGTAAAATGCCCTTATAGTTCAGTATATTTCAAGCTCTGTACATTTAATATGCTAATATTTCTATGGATTTTTACTTAAGTTTTAGGTGGTATCAGTATATCTTCATGTTTGGTATGGGAAGTCCATTGTTGAGTAGTTTCTAAAAATTCATTACACCTACCAGGTAAAAAAAGATTAGATTTCTTTTACATATAACTAAATTTAGGGATCATATTGTCCATGTATTATATTTGGAACATATATTCATTTTCTTTGAACCAGCAAATATCAACTTGAAGTTATTAAAACAATCAGTCCATAATTATTGTTTTAAACAAAAGGTCAAGAAAAAAGGCAGATAAATGTGGCAGGGCAATGTAAAAAGATTGATAAACAATCTATGAAAAAAAGGAGTTGAGAGCTGAGGAATTAAGAGATAAACAGGTACAACTTAATTTATGACTAAAATCTAAGTAATTGATAGTCTCCTGAGCATATAGCAGGACTAAATCAGAGGAGGAAACTGGTTCCTTAATAAAGAGATCCTGCAGACATAGTTGGAAGCAGTGAGTCAACAGACTAAGTTCAAGTTTACAGAGTTTTACAATCTACTGTGTATATGCATGAATTTTATTAAATATATTTCCATACAAGTTTAGATTCTACTTAATGTTGCTCTACATCATCACTCTCATTGGATTGTTCTTCATGGTATTCTATCATTAGCAGAGAAGTCAATGCCCTGGCCTATTTTTAATTCTACCCAGCTGGAAATCATTCTTGGATGTTAATACTCATCAATTCATTTCTTCCTCTACATTCTACTTTGCTGGGTTGGAAGGGATGTTCCTATTTATGGGAGAAAGTTCAGAATTTAGATTATTAAGTGCAACATTGCTAAATCCCAGGGAAATATGGGAGGTAATTTCTAAGGCAAGTTTTTGAACTTATAATATGGTATTAGAGTGGAAAATTCATCTTTATTTATTTTTAAAGCAGCATCTACAAAAATCCAAGCTAAATCTCACATGTAAATCTTAAGGGGAAAAAAAAGATATTATTTCATTGGCTCCTAAAAAAATTCAGAAAAATATCTGAAATAATACATCTGCATTATTTTAAAAAATAACAAAATATTTCTCCAGTATCGCAGTATAATTGATTATACTTCTCTACATTCCCAGGTACTAATTTGATCCAATATAGGGTACATCTTTGTTTGGAATTTTAATATGAATATGTCCACATGGATCCATTTCTCTTTAGCTACCATATCATTATTAACCTCTTTACAGCATCCTTGATTTAATTGATGATTTAAACCTTACTATTTTCAACTTAGCTGTCAGCTGCTGATTATTTAATTTTAGGATGAACCATTACACTTTTGTGATTTTAAATACTACTTTATCAAAGGGAAAAAATAATTTAAGTAGCAGCCATTTGATTAGCCGTCTTCAGTGCAGCAGCTATTAAAATGAGGAACATGTCAATTATTATAAAATGAAATATTTCTTCTATGCTCAGGAGACCTTTAGTACCTTTCCGAATACATGTTTTTAGGAAAAAGTTGCCTGTTCAATCTCCTATATTTAATAAATGATTTGAGAGTATATTATATTGTATATTTTGTTACAGGGTTTTTAAAAAGTCCATAGTAAATATAGCAAGAATTAGAATTAAGAAAATGATTTCATTAATGTCTCTTGGATTATGTCTAAGATTAAAAGATGCTGCTTTCCTGCCACTACTATGCTGCTGTAGGATTCTGATCAGTCACCCATGTTTTGTACACAGGACAGCAATGAGAGAACACTTACAGGTACACTCTTAAGAACTATGAAAAGGAATATGAAACAATGAAATGAGCTCCATCATTTGTCTTTTTTGTTCATCCACCTGCAGAGCTTTATACGCTAGTATAATTATGCACAGTAAAGTAAAAAAAATGCTGCTGCTGACCTTTAATTCTGGAAGCCAGCTCCAAAGTGCATTATTTATAAAATACTTGGCAAGTGCCTTATATTTATGCATAAACACATACTAAATTATTTTTAGGCCAGCTGGCATTTGCGCTTTCGCTAACTGCAAAAGTAATTTCAGTTTTATTTGAGGTAGCTTATTCAGGTTGAGCAAAAATGAGATGTGCAAAATAACAGACCTGTTGTGCAGTGAAGCAGAAGATAAGACTGTCGTACTAAAAAAAAAGTTCAAAACAGAAAAGACCTTCCATTTTTATGGGACCAAGTAATTAGGATCCTGTATAGTAGAACATAATCAAAAAATACTGTATTATATCATAACACATACTAAGACTTGAAACAAAGGTAGGTAAGCCAACAATGGAGGAAAAGTAGGATAATGGAAGGAAAAGAAGAAAAAAAATAGAATGCACAACAATAAGAATGTGAACAGTTAACAGATTGCTATTTCAATCAAAACAAACACTAAACAATAAGATATATTAACTATTAATTACAAATGGAATTGATATCATGTATTGCAATCATATATAAGAAATTATTTAATATAAAAACTGATACTGAACATAAATATATTAATAGTATATTTGTCTGGGTGCATATGACAGCCAGTTTGGTGCAGTGCAGAGTCAGTTTGGCAGCAGGCTGGAAACCAGGAGACTGAGATTCTAGTTCCATCTTGGGCACAAAGCCAACTAGGTGACTTTGGGTCAGTGATTTCCTTTCAACCAATCCATCTCACAGAATTGCTTTTTTGGGGAAAATAAGAGGAGGAAGGTAAAATTAGGTGTTCAAGGTTGCTGCCTTAGGTTAATGTTTATTAATATTTGTTAATATTTTTATAATATTGTAAAAATAATAAAGGTGAGGTAAAATTCAAGACACAAATAAATCTGCTTATTGGTTATTATTACTATTATTGATCATCGCACAGTCAGCCAGATATTCAGGCTGGATTTGGCATTTTTGTCTATCTATTGTGTCCTTAGCAAGGATCTGAGATAGGCAGATCTGGATATTTGATGGTGTTACAGATATCATCATAGAATGGAAGTTGTTCCCAGTAAGTCACTTTTTACAATTGACTGTGGCAAATTTGTCAATGCTAGTGATGGGGTACAAGTAATGCTCCAGTTGTTTTGAGATTGCACCCAAGGCACCTGTTACTATTGGTACTATCCTTGCTTGCCTCCGCCACAGTCATTGTATTTCTATTTGTAGGTCTTTGTATTTTGTTATCTTCTCCAGTTCTTTCTTTTCTATTCTGCTGTCTCCAGGCACTGCCATGTCCACTATCCAGGCTTTTTTGTCTTTCTTATCAACAATTGTTTAGTCCAGGGTGCTATGAGACAGGGGCCTGTCTGTTTAAATTCCCAGAGCAATTTAATTTCTTCATTTTCTATGACTTTCTCTATGGTCTCACTAGTTTTTGCTTGCAGGCAAATGATATTTCTTCTTTTTTTTGGTCAAGTTTTTTATTTTATATTGCTTATACTTATCAATGTGTGAAAAGTGTGATACCTGTGTATAATACATTTTAGTACAAATAAACATAATATCATTACTCATAGTTACCGTATTTGCCGGCGTATAAGGCGACTTTTTGCCCTAAAAACATGCCTCCAACTGGGGGGTCGTCTTATACGCCGGAGTAAATCACGTGTGGCCAGTCAGGGCTCCTCCCTGCAACCGAAGCCCTGAGGAGACACTTGGCTTCAGGCGCTCCGTCTTCCCTTTGCTTTCAAAGGTAAAGCGAATTATTTTACAAAGCCTCCCCTGCCCGAGAGGGCAGCCCAATAACGTGGGAAGCTAATTTCCTGGGGCCTCTTCCGTTCCTCCCGACCTCCTACACTGCGCGCCTCTGGCGCCGGTCCCTTCAGCCCAGCGACCTTTTCCACCTCAAAGAAAGGCCAGGCGGGAGCTGCTCCAGCGGAAACAGCCACCATCCTTAGCCCGACGCGGGAGAAGCAGGCGAGGTTAGCGCCCGCCAGCCCGTCCTTCCTGCCTTTGGAGGCACCTGCACGGAGCGCCTCCGCGGCTCAGTTTCCCCTACCGGCGGGTCCTCCTTTCATGCGGAGGGCTGCGGGGAAGGCGCTCGCCGAGAGGATCTCTCCCTCTCTCTCCCACAAGGTCAACGTCTGCGCTGCAGAGGAGAGGCTGCAGCCGGTTCCTCCTGCTTGCTGAGTGGTGGGAAGCCGCGGCCCGCCCGTGCGAGATTTGGCGAGGGGCAGGAGGAGGCACGCACACACCCGCGGCTCACTTTCCCAGCTCTGCCCAACCCTTATGGCTCTGGCGCGGCCCTGGCAGGATGAGCGGAGGGTCCAGCGGGAGGTGCTCGCTGCCCGCCAGGGCGCGCCAGAGCCATAAGGGTTGGGCAGAGCTGGGAAAGTGAGCCGCGGGTGTGTGCGTGCCTCCTCCTGCCCCCTCGTTGCCAAATCTCGCACGGGCGGGCAGGCTTCCCCACCACTCAGCAAGCAGGAGGAACGGCTGCAGCCCTCTCTCTGCAGCGCAGGCGTTGACCTTGTGGGGAGAGAGGAGGAGATCCTCTCGGGCGGCGCCTTCCCCCGCAGCCCTCCGCAGAAAGGAGGACCGCCCGGTAGGGAAACTGAGCCGCGGAGCGCTCCGTGCAGGTGCCTCCAAAGGCAGGAAGGACGGCGCTGGCGGGCGCTAACCTGCCCGTTCTCCCTGCGTCGGGCTAAGGGTGGTGGCTGTTTCCGCTGCGGCGGCTCCCGCCTGGCCTTTCTTTGAGGTGGAAAAGGTCGCTGGGCTGAAGGGACAGGCGTCAGAAGCGCGCAGTGTAGGGAGGTCGGGAGGAATGGAAGAGGCACCGGGAAATTAGCTTCCCCGTTGGTTGGGCTGCCCTCTCGGGCAGGGAGGCTTTGTAAAATAATTCGCTTTACTGAAAGCAAAGGGAAGACGGGACAGCAAGGGAGAAGGGAAAGCAACGGTGGAAGGTCTCCGATATGAAGTTCCCCCACCAACGCAGGCAGCACCATATCTGGGCATGCAACAAAAGTACTTCCTAAGAGGCCGGACTCCGCTGGCACCGCCTCCAAGTGGGGGTCGTCTTATACGGCAAGTATATAACAAACTCTATATTTTGAGTGGAAATGTTGGGGGGTCGTCTTATACGCCCAGTCGTCTTATACGCCGGCAAATACGGTATTACATTTCATTTTCATTGTTTCATACTGTTTAAACATATCTGATACTACCGCCATTCAATTTCTAAACCTCCCCCTTATTATTACATATATTGTTATATAAAAATATGAATATTGTTGTTCCCCTTTATTTCTAT